>NC_081412.1:413351093-413652683 GCF_030272615.1 Cryptomeria japonica | reverse complement strand
ACACTGATACAAAGTTGTGGGTATGTGCAAGGAGACTCTCAAACACACCGATAACTCTTGTACATGAAAAGGTAAGTGTTGATGAACACTAATACCAGGTCGTCGATTTGTACAAGAGAGATCCAAAACATGCACTGCTATGAAAATATGCCCCAGTATGCGCCTATCGTAACATACCTCGATATAGAAAAACCCAGGTAGTCGTAAATAGTGGCAGTCGTAGGGCAAAAGATGCAAGTCTAAATGAGAAGATCCAACAAGCTCTAACAAGTTAATTCTTCTATGACCAAATGATACCTCTTGCCAAGAGTAGGACTTAGGATGGTGAATTAGGTTGCCTGGCGAGGGAAGGAATCATCCCTAGGGCAAAGTGGATTTGTGGATTTAGGCAAGCGATTTAATGGTTTTGGAGAGTGACCTGCGGACTTGGGATTGTTTCTCAAGACTTCTTGAAGCTTACATAGAGGCATAAAAGCTCAGTTTAATGGGACATTCTTTGTTCATGACTGAGGTGAAGACTCATCATCATACGCATATTTTATTGGGAGGCGGAAGAGAAGGAATGTTGCGAATGGGTGTACTGGATGGTGGGTGATTTGCAGTGTCGACCTGATAGACAGTGTATCCGGTTATTTACCTTGGCGCATGTATGGAGGTTTTCACCAAGGTACTTGTCCCTAGCGCCACAAAGTGGTTTTCACTAGTGGAGGAATTTTTATTTTTTTTCTTTTGTGTCACACAGTGCCTGTTTATTAGGTTTTCACCGAAGTGATGCTTTTTTCAGGATCTTTTTCTCTTTTTTGTATTTTTCTTGATTTTTTTATTTTTGACAATTTAAGACTTTCTGAGGACTAGGCATAAAATCTTTTGAGGTGCATGATATTCATTGCATCATCCAAAGGATCGCCTTTAGGAGTAGCTAACTAATAAGCTCCTAATCCATATTTTGCTATGATTACATACATATGGTTCAAGCCAATTAGGCTCAAACTTGCCTTTCTTTTCTCTTTCTTGTAGATTTTTCTGATTCTCCATGAGGACAAGATCACCAACTTGGAATTCCCAGGTTCTGATATACCCGGAGATGGTTCAAGTCCTTGAGGCTCCTTTCATCTAACAATTCTAGCTCTTGTAAGTAGGCAATTCTATATTCTTCCTCTGGTAGGATGTTTTGGAGTGATACCCTTAGAGAGGGGATCTCAATCTCAAGGGGAAGGATGGCTTCAGAGCCAAAGACTAGGGAATAAGGGGTGGCACTTGTGGGGGTGCAGATGGAGGTGCGGTAGGCCCACAAAGCGGGATGGAGTTGGAGGTGCAATCATGGCCAACTTCATTGACTGTCTTTTTGAGGATTTTGATTAGGGTTTTATTATAAGCCTCAGCTTGGCCATTGCCTTGGGGATAATATGGAGTGGAGAAGTGATGTTGGATGTTGAATTTTTGGCAGAGTTCTTTAACATCCTGGTTTTTGAATTGTTTGCCATTATCTGTGATAATAACTTTTGGAATGCCATATCGGCAGATTAGGTAGTTCAGGATGAATTTGGATATCTGCTTACCAGTGGTAAAAGTAAGAGGGATAGCCTCTACCCACTTGGTGAAATACTTGGTGGTGGTGATAATGAATTTATGTTCGTTGGAGGAGGAGGGGTGGATTTTCCCAATGAGACCGAGCCCCCACTGCGAGAAGGGCCATGGTGTAATGAATGGTTGCAATTCTTGTGATGGTGCATGAATCTTGTCGCCATGTTGCTGGCAAGGGATGCATTTCTTCAAGTAGTTATATGCATCCACTTCCATTTTTGGCCAATAGTATCCTGTTCTCAAATTTTTTTTAGCCAATGTGAGTCCACTTGAGTGTGCCCCACAGATACCCTCGTGTACTTTGCGTAATGCCCATTCCGCTTCTTTTTTATCTAAACACCTTAGGAGGGAACCATCAAAATTCCTTCTGAATAGGGAGTCTCTGAGGATGGTGTAACGAGCACATCGGCGGATGAAGGTTTGTTGTTGGGTTTTGGTGAGATGTGGGGGAATGGTGTTGTCTTTAAGGAAAGTGAGGTTTCTTGGTACCAAGGGGATTCATGACCAACGAGAACACACACCATTTCAGACTCTGGTAGGTCATATGCTGGTATAAACAATTTCTCAACTAAGAATTCACACTTCTGACTGTGTGCTGGCATTTGAAGGAGGGAGCCAATGGTGGCCATTGCATCTGCAACCCTGTTGTTTGTCCGCGGGATTTGATCAAACCTTATCACCATGAAATGTTGCTTAAGATCTTCAACCATGGTACGGTAGGGAAAGAGTTTATCATCTTTTGTCTAGTACTCATCATTGACTTGTTTTATGATGAGCTGGGAATTGCCATAGACTTGTAACTCCTTTATTTTCTAGAGGATAGCCAGGCGCAAACCTGTGATGAGTGCCTCGTATTCTACTATGTTGTTGCTACATGCAAAGGCTATCTTGTATGATTTGGGAATGTCATCTCCTTGAGGTGTGACCAATAATATTCCTATGCCCGATCCATTCTGGGTGTAGGAGCCATCAAAGTACAATCACCATGTGGAGGGTGTGGTAATAGTCATAATGAATTCATCTAGTAATTCTGTGAGAAGAGGATGGTCACCTGGAAGTGGAGCTTCAGCCAACTGATTTGTGATGACTTGTCCCTTGATTGCCTTTCTATCCACATATTTGATGTCAAACTCACTTAAGAGCATGACCCATTTGGTGATTCTACCTATGACAGCATCTTTTGATAGGAGATATTTAAGTGGATCAATTTTAGCAATTAGTTTTGTCCTATTGTTCAACATATAGTGTCAGAGGTTTTGTGTGCTAAACACCAATGCCAAACACGCTCTTTCAATGGGGGTATAGTTGAGTTCATACCCTACCAATGTTTGACTGATGTAGTAAATAACATGTTCCTTTCCTTGCTCATCTATCTGTGCCAACAACGCCCCCAATGCCACCGTAGTAGCACATATATACAAAATAAGGGGTTTTCTAGGAGCAGGAGGCATCAATACTAGAGGTGATGCTAGATATTCTTTTAGTTTCTCAAAGGCCTTCTGGCATAAGCAGTCCCATTTGAATTTTGTGTCCTTGCGTAGGAGATGTGCAAATGGATGGCACTTATCTGCTAGGTTTGAAATAAAGCGTCTAACAGATTGGAGTTTCCCTTGGAGACTACGTAGTTGTCTGAGAGTTTTTGGTGGAGGCATTTCCATGATAGCTTTTACTTTTGCTGGATCGACCTCGATGCCTCTGCAGGAAATAATGAATCCGAATAATTTTCCCAACGTGACTCCAAATACACACTTTTGGGATTCAGACGTAGTTTGTACTTTTCTAATATTTCAAAGATCTTCTTTAGAATGGGAATGTGTTCTTGTCTTGTCTTAGATTTGCCTAGTAGATCATCCACATAGTGCTCCATAATTTTGTGTAAGAGGTCATGAAAAATTGTTGTCATGGCACGTTGATATGTACCTCCCACCTTTTTTAGACCAAAAGGCATGACTTGATAACAAAAGGTACCCCATGGTGTTGTGAATGCAGTTTTATGCTGATCCTCATCTGCAATCCTGATTTAGTTGTATCTGGAAAATCCATCCATAAGTGACAGCATCTCATGTCCTGCTGTAAGGTCCACAACCATATCTATATTGGGGAGTGGGAAATCATCTTTAGGACAAGCTCTATTTAGATCTCAAAAATCTGTGCAGATGCGGATGCCCCCAGCTGGTTTTCCGACAGGTACAATGTTGGAAACCCATTCAACTTAGTCTATTGGTTTGATGAATTCTGCATCTAACATCTTTTGGAGTTTCGAGTTGACCAGGAGTGCAATATCTGGGTGTATTTTTTGCAATTTTTGTTTTACAGGTTTTGCATCTGGGTGGACAACAAGATTGTGAACCACCAAGGCAGGATCCAACCCTGGCATATCGGCATAGGACCATGCAAAATTGATTTTTACCTCTATGAGGAAGTTGATGAAATCTTGTTTCTCTTTTTCCGTGAGGGACTTAGCAAAGAGAACATTTTGTGGGATGACTTTGGTGCCAATGTTGATGTTGTTTCTTCTATCAACAAATTCAATCTATCCTGTGCAAGGTAGAGAATGGTAGGGAGGTCAAGTCCCTCATCATCAAGTGCCATTTCCAAGTTTTCACTTTCGGATACGCCCTTTGTTTTTATTTTTTGCTCATCCAAAGGTGCCTTAGAGAGGTTTTCACCTAGGGAATCATGTTTTTTGCTTTGATTATCTTTTTTGCGGCTAAGGGCATTGGCCTGACTACCAAAGTATCCCTTTTCATGTAGTTGAATGCCCTCAACTTTGTTACAACTTTCTAGATTTCGCATTGTCAGGAGAGTAATAAGAGCATTATCATCGACACAGATGTCTAACATGGGTTTGTCTATGAGTTTAGGATGGATAAGATGTAGCTCGTGTTAGGTGGAAGGGGGTGTGGTGGAAATGGTATTGACGTGAGTGTAAAAGAAGATATCATTTTCATATTCATAAGGCATTTCATGGAACTCCTCTTCATCAGTGCTTTCGATATCCAAAGAAGGACTAGAAGGGGCACCATCAATAGTAATCTTAGGCACCAGGGTGTACCCCAAGCCTCTACTGTATTTGTAGGAGATAGGATTTATGGGTGCTTTTCTTCCTTTCTCCTCTGGTCCCAAGCCATGTCCTTTGCAACCCATTTTTTCAACTATGAATGATGCTTTTGGATACATTTTTTTGGATATTCTTGTTGGATCTTCATCCTCTTCTCGGTACAGCCATGAAGAGATATCTGCTTCGAGGCTCTCTTCATCAAGTGGGCCCCATTGCTAGAAGGTGGTGTTTTGGCATTGCATGACTAGTTTTGGGTCCTTTTTGAGCTCTTTCAGTTTGCCAAATGACTTAGGAGAGAGAGGAAGGTTTCCTATTAATAAGACGTCATCCAATTTATATTCTCCACAACCATTGTCCAAGATCTTGATTTGATTATCTAGTTGGGGTGAAGTGGAGGCAACATTTGATGTGTCAGATGGAGGCATTGGCGAGGGTCTATTTAGTGGGCAATGATACAGATGCTTCCCCTCTAATAGTTTGCAATACTGAAAAGGTTGGGGATCACCTTTGATAGTGACCTCTCTTCCATTAAAGGGGAATTTGATGCATTGGTGATAGGTGGAGGTTACAGCCTGGAAGGAGTGAATCCATGGCCACCCGAGGAGAATATTGTAGGGGAGATCAAGATCTAGTACTTGGCAAGGGGTTTCAATTGTAATAGGTCCCACTTGAAGAGGTAAGGTGATCATGCCCTTCGAAACTCTCTTTGCATCATCATATGATTTTATGGTGATCCTTCCTGATGTGTCTACCAAGTCCTCAGAAAGTCCCAATTGTTTTATTAACTTATATGTACACAGATTAAGTTTGGATACACCGTCTATCAAAATACATTTGACCTTGTCTTTTTGGATAAGGGCTTCAATGTGAAAAGGTTTGTTGTGATCTTCATCTACAGGAGCATCTTTGGAGGTAAATACAAGATGCTGTTGGGCAGCAAGATTTCCAATGAGAGCTTGGAATTGAGTAGCATTGATGTTATCATGAACGCAAGACTTAAGGAGGGCTTGTTCCAAAATTTCCTTATGCATAGGGGAAGTCTTGAGAAGTTTTAGAATGGAAATCTATGCAGGGGTCTTCCCAAGTTGGTCCAGGAGGTCATATCGGTGGGTGGAAGACATGGGTGGGGGGTTTGGGGGGGAGGAACTCCTTGGATGGTGACTTTTTCTTGACATGTGGTTACATTACAGTCATTTTGGGGATAGGAGGTGGAAGGCATGGTACCTTGAATGACTATCCTAGCAGGGTTTGGTCTGCTTTGGGGAGGGGGAGGATTAACTCCTTAGATGGTTATGGCATTAACATGGTTGTCTACGGGCTTCATGTGACCCACTAAAGAGTCAAATCCGATTATGTGATTGGTGTAGTTATAACCCACTGCGTTAGATGATGAGCCTTTTCCTTTATCATACTTCGGGAATGGTTCCTGGTATATTTTAAGTTTGTCATTGTTATTACCAGGTTTTGCATTTGCTACTTCAATCTCACCCCTATCAATGAGATCTTGTATGTAGATTTTGAGCTTCATGCACTTTCGTGTGTCATGTCCCTTGATATGATGATACTCACAATACTCATTCTCATTATACCATCTAGGTTTGAGTTGATTGGCATCAAACGGGCGAGTGATTAGAAAGACCATTGTGTCTGCTTGGACAAGGCTCAGCAAAAGGAGTGAAATCTCTTGGAGTCTTGTTATTTGATTGGGGTGGTCGTCCCTGGACTAAAACATTGTTGTGAGGCTTTTGTGATTGATTTTGGTTGTTGATTATTGGTGGTGGATTTTTGGGGAGCAGCCACTATTTGGACCTGCTTTGCATCAGTTACACCATCATTGACCACATTTTTATTTTTAGACCAGAATTTTGGCTTGTCGTTATGATAAGAGAGAGAACTTTGTGTCGATTTCTAGTAATGTTTCAAGGTTCCTTCCTCCAACAAGACATGTTCAAGAGCGAGGCCCTTATCGGTCAATTTTTGGAAGGATTTGATACATTGGGATGTCAAGGGTCTTGAAAGTTCAGGCACCAAGTTCTTTTGAAATGATTCGATTTGATGTTGTTTTGGCATGTCCCACTGGAATTTCTTGATAAGATGTTGCCATCTTTGTAGGAAGTTGGTGAAAGTCTCTCTGAGCCTTTGTTTTGTGTTACATAGGTCTATCATAGAAACATCATTAGCCATGTTGTAAGCATAGTGGGCCATAAATTTCTCTGCCAAGTCTGGAAAGGAGACAATGGAGCCTCATGGTAGAGATAAGAACCATGCTAGGGCATCTCCTGTGAGACTCTTGGGATAGAGTTTGCAAAGATACGGGTCACTATAGGAGACTTCTTGTGAAATTCCCGGACATGGTCGCGGGGGTCTCCTTTGCCCTCATACTTGGTGAATTTAGGGATCTCAAATCCTGGAGGGTAAGGTGCAACTGATATGAACAGCTCGTAAGGACAAGGACAAAATTCCTCAAATAAGTAAGGTTTTCTCTTGTTAGTCCCTTCTTTCATGTCCTTGATGAGGTCTTGTTGTGGACTTTGATAATGATGAATTGTATTTGCCCCAAGAATCGGATGAGTCAAGGAAGGTGCACCACCACCAATGTATTGATATGATGAGGAGGCAGGAATGTGAGATGTGAGGACCGATGTCGCAGGGATTTGTGTGATAGTTGGTTGCGGTCCACAAACTATTGTGACAGGATTGAGTACAACTCGGATAAAATTTGTGACATTATTGGCACAAAGGGAAGTTTGTGGAATAGAAATATGTGGTTGAATGGAAGGAGGTGGTATAGAAGCATGTTGGAGAGTAGATGAGATTAGGTTTGATAGTGGTATAGATGGTAAAGAGGAAGGAGGTGGGATGGAGACCATGGTGGGAGGCGCCGCGAGTGGCATTGATTGAGCTTGGATGATTGGTGGGGCTGCAATTGATTGAGTTTGTATAATAGGTGCAGAACTTTGTGAGGGAGCAAGGTCTCTTTGTGGTTGTTGGCTGAGGGTGGATTTATCAAATTCGGGTGGAAGTTGAGCTTCATTTTCAAGGAGAGTCTTTAGAAGTGCAGTAGGATTGTGTTGGATTGATGATTAAAAAGCCTCTCTTATACCAAGGGTTGACTAATGACCCTGAGCAAAGTAAAGATGTGAGTTAAGAGTCTTGATCAACTCAAAAAGGATTAGGCAAAAGATGCTTGGAGAGGATTCTTCTTCAAGCACAAGAGCCAATTGATTAATGTTGAGGTCTAAATGAAACTTCACAAGGCATGTAACCTTAACGTGAGGTTAAATTGGATTAGACGATGATTGGATTTGGATTTTGATAATTGATTTGATAACAGTGGGAGATTGATTTGATGTGCTTAGTCCTTAATAAATTTGAGGATGATTGATGGAGGAGGTATGATAGTGATGGCTTAGGTGAAACTTGATGACTAGGTTGTTCTTGGCATGAACATGACTCAATGAAGGGTCGATTCAAATGGTAAGTTGTATGAAGGGATATGACCACCCTAATTTTGGCAATGGTTGGTGTCTTGAAGGATGAATCTAAACCTTGATGGAGAGCATGGACTCTTAGTTTCTCAATTGGGCTTATGGGATGGACGGAGTTTTGACGCAACTTTGGACTTTGTGTGGGTAGTGACTTGGATAGTTGTTCATGTTTGGACAAATTTTTTGCAAGGTGTTTGAGGATAATGACGTGTTTTTAGTCTTCTCTTGGCAAGTATGTATCAAACAAAGAAAACACAATGATTAAATGCATTTTGATTCAAAGACACTCATGCTCATATATAACACTCTTAAGGCTAGCAAGGACAATAGTCATTGGATCCCAATTGGTTTCCTAGCTATGCTTACCCAGAGCGATCACTTAGATGCTTGACCCCACTGGCTCCCCTCCATGACACTCACTTCTTGGGGCATCCAAGCATCAATTCCCATGAAAACTCCTCCTGGTGAACTTTGTGTCTCTACTAAGGGCTATAAAAATATGGGTGGCTTTGGAGGTCCAACCTCCTACACCAATGACTAGAAGGTTTTTGGCCACTATGGACAAGGTGTTTAGTAAGTCTTCCTGTTAGGAGCTACCCTTTGAAGTTGTGCAAGCACAATTGAGGCCTATAGCCCAATGAAGCACCAAGAACTTAGTAGTCATGCAAGCATGATTGAGATCTCTAGGATCTTACTAAGCACCCAATGTGAGAGTGAACTCTCATATAGCCCCAACCATTGACCCTTTCGTAGTCAATGACCTATTTATTATAGTGAGTTGGGAACCCTAGTTCTGGGTGTACTCACTTGGGTCGCTCCCCTCTTACCTTCTCAAAGAGAAAGTTGGGAGGGCAGGCCCACTAAGGGTAAGCATGCAATCAAACAAGAAAAGGTTGGAGGGTCTGGATTTCTGATCATCTAGTTAGATGAGAGCATACTCTCCTACCTTTAGGCTTTTCTTAAAAACACTTAAGATAATGGTTCATTCCCTTTTAATTAATATCTAGGTGCCTAACTTAAATAAAAGCACAATATTTGGTTGAATCAGCTAGGCAACATGCAAAACAGCGGGATTAGTAGTTTTTTTTATTTTCTGAGTCTTGGACGGTCGGATTAAACTGCAAAACTAAAAGGCTGGAAATTAGTCCTAACTACATTGCATAGGCAGCGCACACGCTGAAGTGTAGCCAGCCATGCCAAAATGCCTGCATACGCGCTTAAGTAAATAAACCAGTAAGCAAAAAATGACAGAACGCATAGGATTGGAAAGGACTTTATACCTGTCTATCACACTGGTCAGAAACGCTCGTGCTGAAACACCTTCGCTCATGCTAAAATGCCTGCACTCGCGTTGAACCTTAAAACAGAGACCTGTGGAAGTTAGCAGGCATGATTTTCAAAATTCAAATTCAAATAAAATGGGCGGGAATGTCATAAAAGCACTTGCGCTAATTTAAATCGGACTCACTGAAATGCCTGTGCTTGCACCAAAACGCATGCACACGCGGTAAACAAACAAAGAGATAATAAAATTTTAAGTTTTAGACAACGAGCAGGAAAAATTTAAAATATGTCAGGCAGTTGCGTTGATGCGCCTGCGCTTGCGCCAAAGTAGGTTTTCTATCGCGCTGAACCCGAGACGCTCGCGCTGGTTTGCAGTCTCTCGCGTTATTACGGAGCTTGCATCTCACAACTCACAAAACTCACAAAAAATGTTAGTTTTTAGGGATGTGGGTCCCACCAGACGTGCCAAAATGAAGAGGGAAAAAGATTAGTGAGGTCTGGATTAGATAACAAATATGCAAATCAAACATATAATCATATGAATTCCAAAGACATAATTTGAAATGCTCAAAACAAAGATGAAATGCATATACCTCATAAACCTTATACCTTCTCCTTCAGATTGAGCTTGATGAAGTGAAGGCACCCTTTGATGATGCTCCACTTGATGTGCTCCTCTTGCTTGCTTAGTGTGGATGGCTCTCCAATGTTGTGCATAATATGAAATGGATTTTAGGAGGATGATATGTATAAAATGGTTAAGTGTGGATGAGATATGATTTGGACATGATAAGGTTGCTAACATTATTTCCTAGGCTCAAAAGGGTAGCATAAGATTACTGAACTTGGAGATGAAGAATGAAGGGATGAAGTCCTCAATTTATAAGAAGAGGAGAGGAAAAATGGATTCAAGATGAAGGGCTCGGATTTCTTATGAGCTCACACAAGGCCCAAGAGAGGGTGTGGAGACCAAGAGATATGCCTTAAAGGCATTTCTTGTCTCCACACTCCTCAAGGTACATTGGGAAGACTTCCCAATGTGCCTTGAGAAGAGCAAGGGATGGGAAATTCCTTGAAGAATGGGGAGGAGGAATTTAAAATTCTCCAAAAAGGGATGATCATGGGGATTGGAGGAATAAGAAGGAATTAAAAATTCCTTGGGAGAGGAGATGCCTAGAGGAATGTGAGATTTTGAAAATCTCACATTCACCTAGGAAAAGAGCATTTAAAGCTAGTGGTTGGATGGAAGGGACAAAGGGTTGACTTTGTGACTAATCATGATGATTAGTCACTAGCAACTCATTAGGAGGGGGATTAGAGGAAAGGTGAGGTGAGATAGGATTTATAGGAGGATTTGACTAGGATAGAGAATGAGTGGAGGGAATAAAAAATTAAAAGAATAAGGTTAAGTGAGTTTAGGGAGTTTCTAGAAGACTTTATTAGGTTAATGATGAATTAAGAAGATGATTTGTAGGAATCATGTAGGTTAACTAATTAATTGAAATTAATTAGCTAAGAGGAAGATTTGTGAGGATTTAATTTTTTAGAAGAATAAAGAAAGGGATTGATTTATTAAATAAATCAGTCACATACTATAGTGACAATATTAATTATATTTAATTAATATTGAGGAGAATTTGAATTAACATAATTAATTAATTAATTATGTGAGAAATTAAAAATAATTAAAATAATTATTTTTAAGTGTCTACATCTGCTATGATTGAAGTGATAAAAAATCTAGCAGTACCCTCAAAGCAAAAATATGTAAGGAACTTCCTGGGTCATGAAGGATATTACAAGAGATTTATTCAAAACTTTAGGAAAATAGCAGGACCACTGTATGAGCTCTTATTAAAGGATGTTGAATTTAGTTGGATAGATTCTTGTGATCATGCATTCTCTACACTCAAAGATGCTCTGACTAGAACACCAGTTCTTTGAGGACCTAATTGGGAACTTCCATTTCATGTTCATACAGATGCTACTGACTATGCAGTTGGCGTTGTCCTAGTTCAAAAGGAAGGAGCCAATGAGCATGGCATTTATTTCATCAGTAAGAACCTATAGGGCATTGAATTGAACTACACAATAACAAAAAAGGAAATGATAGCAATGGTTTATGACAAACAAATTTGGGAATTATATAATTGGGTATCCAGTGTTTGTCCATACTAATCATGCAACCACCAAGTACCTAATGAACAAAACTTTGGTAGCAGGCATGTTAGCCAGGTGGTTGTTATTATTGCAAGATTTTGATATTACAATACCAGATAAACTAGGGAAAGCCAATGTAGTAGCATATTTTCTATCAAAGCTTACCACACCTGGCTCGGACATTGTCATTGATGATTCATTTCTGAATGAGCACCTATTTGATATCCATACTTATACACCATGGTAAGCTAACATAGTAAACTATCTGGCTTCAAGAAAACTCCTTATTTCTCCCCAAAAGAGAAGAGGTTGCTAGTTGAGAAGAGTTTTCCCTATTCTTGGGTTGTAGGTTGTTTATACTATACTGGGACAGATCATGTGATGCGTAGATGTGTTAGAGAAGATGAAACCTATGATATTATACATGCTTGCCATGATGAAATATGTGGAGACCATTTTGCTGGCAAAAAAAACTCAATGAATTTTCTCAACACTAGGTAATAGCGACCAACCCTTCATAGGGATTTCATTAAATATACTAGGAAGTGTGATCGTTGCCAAAGGATGGGAAGGCCGACTAAATTTGATGAGATTCCTCTACAAACATAGGTAGTTGTTACTCCATTTGATAAGTAGGGAATGGACTTTACTGGTCATATTGATCCTCCTTCTAATGGTAAGTCTTATATACTTGTTTGCACTGATTGTGCTACTAAATGGGTGGAAGTTAAAGCTATGACACATGCTAGGGACAACAAAGTTGTAGAGTTTCTTTATGAGGAAATCTTTACTAGATATGGAGTCCTTGGGGAATTGGTAACTAATCAAGGGCCACAATTTTCCTCCACCTTAGTAATAGCTCTCATGAATGAATATAGTATTTGACATAAAAAGTCTAGTCCCTATCATCCCTAGGCCAATGGCCAGGCAGAGGTCACAAATAGGAAAATTGAAGCCATTCTCACAAAAATAGTGAGCCTCCACAAGAAAGATTGGGCCTCAAGATTACCTGAGGTAGTATGGGCTTATAGGATCTCATAGAAAACAACCACTAACTTCACCACATTTGAGTTACTCTATGGAAAAATAGTTTTCCTTCCCATAGAATTTGAATACAAAACACTGCAAACAACACTAGACCCAGACATGGATATTTTAAAAGCACAACAAGACTGCATCATGAAACTTAATACCCTAGATGAATATAGGAAGCAATCCCTCCATCATACAGAGCTCATACAACAACAACATATTTGATGGCATGATAAGCATATCAAAAATAAGAAATTTTCCCCTGGAGATTAGGCATTGCTATACGACTCTAGATATCAAGAAAACCAGGGCAAGATACAAACACATTGGATGGGACCATATGAGGCGGCCGAAGTCTTTGACAACGGGGTTGTTCAACTCACAACAATTGATCCAGTCTATTTCAAACTGTTGGTAAATGGCCATCGACTTTGCCTTTATTAGAGACATAGTTCTAAACAAGAGTTCTTGTAGCAATTTGCGGGTAGTCCAAATTTCAAATTTGCTACAGGAAAATTTGGTGGGCTTTCTAGTTCGCCACGTATTGACTAAGGTTTACTTTTCCACCTTAATAGAGTTTCCATATCCACATGGAAACAATTTCTTCTTATCATCCACTGTCATACCACCTCATCTCTCTATCTGATGTATCTCTATCTGTACTCACTTTCTTTCATTCTTTAAACTTTGTTGTTACATTACATGTATCTCGACCACTACATCAACACTAGTAATTATTGTTTATTATGCATCAACCTTCAGGTATGCATTAACATATTTTGTACTTATTTCTCTTGATTTCATTTTATTCAAGTTATTCCCTTATCATTACAATATATCATTTCTTTCCCAACCTATTTATATTTCTATCCCTTCCCATGTGTGGACCCATGTGACATTTTTGTTGGGGGGAGGGGTTAATGTTTGTTTTTTACAAATATGAGTTGAATTATGGAATTAGCATATTGGTCACCTTCTACAAAGCTTGATTTTAAATTATCCTAAGCCTTGAGTCATGATTTTTCCATTCTAACTATCTTTCTTGTCACCCTGTCTTCGTCAGTTTCAACATGTGAAAATAAAGGTGCTATAATCAGCTCGAAAATATGTGAAGGTTGTGGTTAACAAGATACAAAATTGCTAGAACATCAAAAGAAAGGGAATTTCTCTAAGTAATAAGAGTGATAGAGTCTACACAAAATGGGAGGACCACCAACTAGGTATGAACCAGTAGACCATGAGCTTATTCTTTCAGATGTAGGCTGTGCACCAATATTTCAAGCCTCTAGATGGTTGGAATATTTTCTAAAGCTCAATAGTCTTGATTATGTTGTAGGTCATGATTTTGCATCCACATTTCAAGAAGGGGAAGGCATGGTAAGAGAGGTTAAGATAATAACCATAGAAGAATGAATTGCCAAGGTAACTGGTCTTCCTACAGTTGGGGAAAAATGTTTGGAGACTTTTGATGCAAGATTAGCTAGAGATGAATTTACACATTCTAGGGATCCTCCATTAGTGATTTCTAGGTAGGGGACACGTAGGAGATCTTTGCATCCAGACTACGCTCCTGTAGCGGTGTATATTATTAAATACATTACCTGTGAAGGCTGCCAATCTCTTCTATGTTAGGATTAATGATAGTCCCAAATATACTGAGAGGGGGGGGGGGGTGAATCAGTATTGAATCGGTTAGCAGAAAATTTAAATTTATTGAGAACTTTGCATCCCAAAACAATGTACCGGTAAATAAGAAGTAATGCAGCAAATAGGAACAATAAAGACAACATAGAAAACATACCATAACACAAGATGTTTAACGAGGAAACCCGGTGTGGGAAAAACCTCGGTGGGATTTGTGACCCGCAATATTCACTCACTGGCTAATGAATAAATATTACTTATAATGAGGGGCTTAAACATGCAGGAAGGCCAACTTCCTAGACCACACTGCTCAATAAGAGTCACATTGACTACAAAAATGGATTATGAAATCCAATACAATGTACTGCTTCAAAAAAGCATCAACTATGCTAGGTTCAGTACCGGTTTAACCTCATTCCATTACCAAAACCTTCATTGTCAATTATATCACCTTATACACAATTTTCATACTTCCATACATACATACATACATACATACATACTTAATGACCTATAAGATCTTATACATATATATGAGTCTTTTACAATATGGCATGTCGGCTGTACAAAAGATAATTACATTTAAATACAATAAACAAAAGTTTATTTCCTGTCAGATGGGGTGTCGGTATGCATTGTAGCCATTGCCGATGAAGTGTTTTTTGGTGTATGTAGATGTCTATGCCAGTATTGGTAACTACCGGTGGCTTACCAGATGAATGCCAGAAGGTTCCCAGATGGTTGCCATCAATGACAACACCAACTATTCTCATAAGAGTGTAGAATGCCAACAATCTCCCCCTTTGGCATTGATGGTAGCACTCATGAGAAAATTCCAAAAAATGTTCCAAAAACCGAGGTCCAAAAAATTACCAAAAAAATGTGCTCTCCCTGAGCAAGTGATCTCTTCTGAATAATCATTTTTCTCTATCCACTAGTCCCCCTTTGACATCAATGACAAAGGTTGTCAAAAATTGTCAAACGAGTGCAAAAATGTCACCTCAAAGTTTGTAACTAGTTGGTTACAATCTGAAATATATTTTCCAAAACCAAATTAAGAATCTACATGAATCTGTTACTATCATTCAAGGTTGCCTCAATTTGTTGGATCGTGTTGGTGAGATGATGCATGTGCTCTTCCGGTGATCTTTCTCCTTGAAGTAATGCCTTAGAGATTTCATTTCTCAGAGAGATTAGATTGTCCAACTTAGGACCAAGTTTGTACTTAAGTTCTCTAGCATTAGCCTTAATCCTTTCCTTCTCTTTCTCAAATTTCTCCAATTTCTCCTCAAAACCTTCTATTTCATGCTCAATAACTGATATAGGTTCAGATGAACCAATTATGTTATCAGCGATGTCATCTCTTTCTTTCTGTACTCTATTGATTTCCTTTTCTATGTCCTTTGTCAAAAGATATGGTTTGCATATTTCTCTGTACAACTCTTTGTGTTCCAAAATTGTAGTGTTCAGTGCTGGTAATAGTGTATTCAAGTGCTCTATACACTTCTTTATTGTGTCCTCAAAGAATTTATCCTTCTCCTTTTTAACTTTCTCTTTGAAGGTGTCCCCAATCACCTTATCAACCATTATTACATTGTCAGTAATGAATTTGGACAATGTGTCCAATTTACCTAAAGAATCCTTTACATGATCTATGTTACATTTTGGTGCAATCAATTTAAGAATTGGTATGGTGTCATCAATTGCCTTGTAGGGCAATGTATTACAGTCTGTTATCTTCTTGAATCCAGGAGTACCTCTGTTACATTAGTAGGTCTGAATTCACTTGATGAAGTGCCAGATGTCTGATCTATTACCTTAATTACCTCTTTTCTTCAAACATTTGTAACCACTTTTCTTGTGTTATCCTTCAGTGGATTAGTCTGAGTTTGCATTTCAACTAGTAAAGGTTTGTCTGATTGTTTAGGTGTCTTAGTGATTGTCGGTTTCTTTGCTTCAATATGTACCTCTACCTCTATCAGTTTCTCTATGTGCTCAACTGTCGGTACCTCAGTCTCAGTAGGTTTCTCTGTGCTAGCATCTATACCATCAGTATTCTTCCTAGTATCCAATGGTTGCTCTATTTGTAATGATTGCTCTATTGAGATCTCAACCTCAACAGTCTCCACCAGTTTCTTAGCAATGTTGCCATTGTCAACATTATCATCCTTAACCTTTGTAGTGTCCTTATCCACAACAATATTCACTTCCTGAGTATCCACATTCATGGTGAATAGTATTTTAGATTCGGGATTAGTGTTATCATGTGTGATACCTTCACTGTTAGTAACTGGTGGATCAACAATATGTACCAGTGTAGTATCCAAAGGTGGTGGCAAATTATCAATTATCTTGATGTTTGGTATTCCACCAAATTTACCTTTCCCTTTGTCCTTATCCTTCTGATATATCTTGAATGTTTTCTTTGGCCTATTCATTTCCTCTTGTTTTTCCTTTTCCACAAAAAATATATCCCATTTATCAGCAGTCTCCTCTACAATCTCATTTACTCTACCTGTCATCAAACTTACTTACTGGTAACCACTAGCAAAAATGGATCTATTAGCCTCACAAATTAGGTCATCAATTTCCTCTTTTGAGTTAACCGGATGTACAGTTAGAAAATTTTCAACTTTTAGTTTTTTGTCCAATTCCATCACTACAATCCTCTTAGCATCTAACCTTATATATTGTTCATTGGGAAAATCGTCCACTACTTCAATTAAAACTTTCTTGTATATATCCAGATGTAAAATTATACTATTTTCAATGCTTTCCTTGTCTGAATCTTTGAATGTGTTATACAATTTACTTACATTAGCCAATTTTCCATCATCAGTTATTTCATTTAACAAATTATCCAATGAAGTAAAGTCTTTGTTCTTTTGGGTGAAGGAGAGGGTACCAGTGAAGGTTTTCTCTTCCTTTCAACTCTTTTGAATTCAACTAGTATCTCACTATCAGAAGATGTGCCAACTGGTGAAATGTGTGCCTCCGGTTGCAGTCCTTCCAGCTCACTAGCCATTATACCAGTAATGTTCATAATATTTTCTTTGATTTCCTTTACCTTATTTGATGCATCTCTAATATATTTTTCTCTATTCTTCCTTTGCTTCATTGTTTTCACACCACTCTCAATAGTTTCTGCACTACCAAAAACTTCTTTTGTTGGTTCTCTTGGTGCATTTAACAAGGCTTTTGCATAAGCCTCAATAATGTTGAGATCTATCTCATAACCCATACAGTCCTAGGAAGTAAAACTTCCATCCATGTCTCATTCTTTTTTATTACAAAATGAATTTCTTTGTCATATTTGTCTACTACACTCTGAGGTAGTCTTTCTCTAGTTTTCATTTTGGCTTAAAAAGCTTTAAAGTATTCAGTTATATTGATGTCCTTTGTAGTTCCCATGTCGGTAAAAGCTTCCTGTAATTTTTTTCCTACCGGTATGTCATATCCAAAGTCTTTTTGTCCTATATCGAGGATTTCCTTAGTGAAATACAACATTAAGCATACTAAAAGATTACCAAAGTGATATATCCCTTTCTTATCTCCTTTAATCTTTTTTCAAATCATCAATGAGTTCATCTTTCAACCATTCACACACATCAATCATTGTATTGTTGTTGACCATTTCATAAGCACTATTAATGCAAAAACTAGAAACTGAATTAAGTTGGTTTGCATGTTTAGTCTTGTAACCAAGTATCATACTTATGAATCTCACATTGATGTCTTTGATGTCATTCACTCTTAGTGATCTACTATCTAATGTTGCTCCAGTTAGGGTCATTACTTTGTTGTTAGGAACTTTCTTTGTTTTGTCTGGTTTGCTGCCAGTTGAGGGTAAACTAGTTACTGCCCTAATAGCTTGCCTAGTAATTTTGTAGACATAATCCAACCATAAAAATTCTCCATGTGCTCTACTTAGGACAATTCTAACTACTTCCAAAAATTCAGGGATATTCAGTATCTCAACAAAACCTAAAGTTTCCACAATCTTGTGCTTAGGTTTAACAATGCCATTTTCATCACAAATTACGGATTTAAACATTTTTCAGCAATTCCTCAAAACCTAATTCTTCAATGTTTCAATGAATATAAATCCTAGGGTCTTCAACATAAGCTACACCTTTAGGAATTTTTGAAAAAGCACCTATAGAATCATCTTGCTTAGCTACTTTTGGAATTATCTTAAACACAGGCCTAGGGCATTTTATGTTTTCCACGATAGTAGGGTTTGCAATAAATTCAGGAGCAGAAGATGAAGCCATTTGAAAAATACCTTTAGCTGCCTGATAATATCTGAATGCTTGAAAGAAATCGCTTCACACCTTTGCCTTGAATGTATTAGCTCTTTTTCGTGCTCTCTACTGATTTTGAATGCTCAATGAATAAAAACTGAGGGAAACACGATTATTTATAATGAAATTTCTCTCAAAAATCGCATTAAATGCTCGTCGGTTAAGTGAAAACTTAACACATCTTTTGGTAAAGAAGAGATCTATCTTCTCACCATCAACCGAGGGTAATCTGCATGATATTGAATTTGCTACAATACCCCCAAAGGGTTACTTTTCAATTGGATGAAGAATCTCCTATCGGTGGAGGGTTACTTTGTTCTACCGGTGAAGAAATAGTCTCATCAACATTTTGATCTATCTTCCTAATCCATTGTTTTGAAAATTCTTGATTTACCTCATCTACCTTTTCTTTGCCTTTCAAACTGGATCCTTTATTATTTGTCGATGAAGTCTTACTTCTACATAATTTTGCAATATGTCCAATTTTGTTACAAGCATAATAAGTCACATTATTCCTCTAAATAGCTTTTCCATATCCTATGTCGGTTTGTGTTCTACATTGATTAGATAAGTGTCCATATCTTCCACAAACATAACATTTCACATTTATTCTGCAGTTTTTTGAATTTTGACCAACTTTGTTGCATTTGGAACTTTGACTGGTGGGTGCATTAATATTTTGATTGTTTCTAAATATACATTGATTTGCTTTATGACCATATTTGTTGTATTTGAAACATTTTCCATTAAACTAGTAAGCATTAGGTTGTCTTATGTGTTTACTGTGATCATGATTGTTTGCAGTACCAAAACTTTCTCCAACTTCAAATCCAAGTCCATTAGTATCTCCATTTGGTTTCTGACTTTTTAGCATATCATCAAGTTCCTCTGAACTTTTCTTGAATTTCTCTTTGTGTTGATTTGTAGTAGCCAACTCATTTTCCAGAATTCCCTTTTGTCTCATGAGTTCAATTTTATCATGTTGCATGTGAATCAGATATGTCTTCAACATATCATTTTTGTGATTGAGTCTTATATTTTCATTTCCAACATCATTGAGTCTCCTAGTCAAGTCGTCTTCATTCTTCTTTCTGTCTTCAATGTCTTTACAAAACCTCATAGTCATATCTTGCATTTAATTCTTCATAGTATTGTTTTCTTCTCTCAACTTGTTCACAAGTTCATTAAGAGTTTCCTTTTCATCATTATCATTCTGCATCTTCTCATGAAGTTCTTTTATTTTATTTTGAGCTATAGTAAGATTCTACTGAATTCCTTGAATGAATTCTTGTGCAGTCCTCAGATCATCTTCAAGTTTGACATTCTTCAACTTCTCTGCATCATAATCTACAAGAGCTCCTTCCAATTGTTTTCTTAAGTTCTCCATCTGTATCAGTGTTATAATCTTCCTCAAGCTGTTAGGCCTTTGAAAATAGAGGACCAGGCTCTGATATCAATTGTTAGGATTAATGATAGTCCCAAAGATACTAAGAGGGGGGGTGAATCAATATCTAACCGGTTAGCAGAATGTTTAAACTTATTAAGAACTTTGCATCCCAAAACAGTGTACCGGTAAATAAGAATTAATGCAGTAAATAGGAACAATAAAGACAACATAGAAAACACGCCATAACACAAGATGTTTAACAAGAAAACTCGATGTGGGAAAAATCTCGATGGGATTTTTTACCCGCAATATTCACTAACTGGCCAATGAGTAAATATTACTTACAATGAGGGGCCTGCACATGCAGGAAGACCAATTTCCTAGAGCACACTGCTCAATACGAGTCACACTGACTACAAAAATGGATTATGAAATCCAATACAATGTACTGCTTCAAAATAGCATCAACTATGCCAGGTTTAGTACCGTTTAAGTTCATTCTATTACCAAAACCTTCACTGTCAATTATATCATCTTATACACAATTTTCATACTTCCATACATACATACATACATACATACATACTTAATGATCTATAAGATCTCATACATATATATGAGTCTTTTACAATATGCCATATCGGCTTTACAAAAGATAATTACATTTAAATACAATAAACAAAAGTTTATTCCCTGTTGGCTGGGGTGCCAATATGCATTGTAGCTGCTATCGGTGAAGTGTCTGTCAGTGTATGTAGATGTCCATGCCGGTGTTGGTAACTACCAATGGCTGACTAGATGAATGCCAGAAGGTTGTCAGATGGTTTCCATCAATGACAACACCAACTATTCTTATAAGAGTGTAGAATGCCAACATTCTACATGCTATGCATTTCAAACTTCTTTCTCATTTTTGCCATGGAAGGCACATGAACGTCTCGAGTGTTCTGTACCACATGCTAAAGAAGATGTCTTTAGAGACACAAAAAGGTAGGGAGAATTCTATGTCTCACCATTGTTTGATCAAGTTATTATTAGAAAGAAGTGTTGAGGAAATAAACCCTACGCTATCTTGGGATAATTTTCTTAAAGGAGAACAAGTTCAAAATGTAGGGTCTGTGTCTCAACCTTCTTCATCTAGAAAGAAAAATTCAAGGAAGCCTATTGCAGAATCCTGCTCTTCAAACCCTGATAATAGAATGGATGCAGAAACCCTAGTATTCTTAACCCCTACTTCTAAAAAGAAGAAGAAGCATGTGAAGAATAAATACCATTGAAGGATGAACCCAAGGAACTGAAAGAAATTCCTATGCAAATGGTGTTTGGTGTTGAAGAAGATAATCCCCCGACACCTAAAGGGAAGAAAGAAAAACCCTCATCTATAGTTCCTCCTGGAACCAAATCAAAAATAATGTTCTCTGAACCCTCTGATTTTCCTTTGAGGCATAGTAACTGAAATTAGGGCAAATCCAAAGGAAAAGGCAAGGTAGTTCCTCAATAGTTGATTATAGAAAGTGACACCGAGTTGGATAATGACTCTATAGAAAAACTAGTAAGGATTATGTACAACAAATCACCTTTTAGAGTTCAAACTCCTTCATCCCCACCTCATGATTTTTCAACAGAGAATGTAGGCATGGAAGGAGAAGGGAGGATAATCCTAACTATTAATCTGAATGTACCATTGCAAGATGGTAGTCAAGTAGGAACTGAAGGAATGATTGGTTTGAATAAGCTTACAGACACTACATAGTAGATGGCTTTTGCAAGTCAAGAAAAAATAAAGATACACTTACCAATTCCTCCAACATTCATGTGGCCATAATTGTTGTATCGAATGTATTGAACTATTCAAGAGGATCAAGAAACATGGAAACAAGAAAAGGAAAGGTTACATAAGGAAACTAATAAGAGAGGTAAGGAAATTCTGAAATTGAAAACCAGTATGGGTGAGGTCATGGATTTAGCTCCCCAAATTGTGCAATGTCGACCTCCTTCTAGAGTATATTCTCTATACTTACAAGAATTATATATTTCTTATTAGTTATCAAGATAGTTTTCTAGTTTATGTTCTTCTCTTCTAATCCCAAGAGAGTTTCTATGTGCATATGAGACATCACATTTTGATTTCAAAAAACTTACTTTGTGAGTTATATCTGCATAATTATGCAGTTCCAATTCACACTCATTGGAACCCTCTTTTATACATCGGTGATGTTCAGCTTAAATCATTCATGTCTTACATCCATAATTAGAATAGTTGGGGGAAACAATTTAGGCAATAAAAGGATTGGGAATTAACTTTTCCATTGGAATTAAGAGCCGAGACATCCTTCTAAGACAATGTATTGTACCAATAGAATCAAATCTTAAGTGACAACAAGAACTGAGACCTTGTTTTGAAAAAAAGGGAACATGTGTACAAAGAGTATGAAGCAGTGGCTAAGAAATTAGCATGCCTGGTGTTTAGATACGTTTCACAGTGATGGAATGGGTTGCCAAATGAGTTAAAGCAGTGAGAACTATACTCTCTACAAAACTACCATGCAATGTTAAAAAGGGCAATCGAGTACATCCAGTTGGGAAGATCATTGTAGGAAAGGTGGATTCGTCTCACATTTCACCCTCCACTTTTACTATGTCTTGTTCTCAATTGGAAGATCCTCCAAGCATATGAAAAAGAATTTGAGGATGCATGTTGGAAATAAATAGAAGGAAGTTAGGGTTTCTATTAGGATCCACATGTTCTGGCTACAGGGGAGACAAAAGTGACTGATTTTAGAAATGAAGTATTTGATGAACATGCAAATGCTTGAGGACAAGCATTAGTTAGGTTGGGGGGAAATGATGACTAGCCTTTTTGGTTACTTTATATGGACTTATGTTATGTTAGATTTATCATTTTGTGACCTACACATTCTGGTTATGATGGATATAAGCCCTTTTGTGTTTAAAACTATGAACTTTTCCATCTATTAAACAACCTTATAAATGATATGACAGATCTCTTTTAATGATATGGAAATGCTTGATTAAAATGTTGGTTCGAAGTAATTATATTCAAATATGGGTTGTACATATTAAATTCTATGTATGCAACTGGAGGAGAGACAAAGTCAACACAGAGACATCGATTACTGTTTCAGAGAGTTACAATCCTACTCAAATAGGACTGGTAGACTAGTCAAGCTAGAAATTGATGACTATGATATAGCTCCCAGTTGCAGTTGATGCAGTTATTGTTTCATAACATTATCTGGTCTATTGAGGAGATCTAGAGGATGCCATGGCCTATATTTGTACATTATACTAAGTCTTAGAATGATTTTGTTGGCATTGCATGAAGATTGCATTAATGAAATGTTATGTTGTCATTGATGTCAATCAACTGGTAATGATATTCTTATAATGTTGTTTTGTAACCGGTAGGAAGAGCTAGTGAAGGGGACTGTAACCAGTTGGTGCATTTGTGGAGTGAACCGATATTGCTAAGAATAAAGAGTTGAACCGGTAAACCCTACCTATTGAGTTGATAAACCCTAACTGATGAAGTTTGTTATATTGGTTTATGATCTCATGATGAGCGGTAATGATTATGACACATATGAATGTTGTATGAGAAGAGTTTCAAATAGTTTTTTGGCGAGTTCGATGAAGCGATGATTAAGGAGTGGTCAAGACTATCTTGCATGATGTGCAGAGATTGTTATGTAATCCAATAGTCATACTTGAACTGACTTGTTTGTAATCTCTATGTGAGAATTAGGTTTTTGTTGTGTTACCGACCTAGTGATTTGTTTATAAGGTTAATGAGTTGTTTTGTTTCAAAGTTGGCAAATTTCTAGTTGAGTGTGGTTGCTGGACCAGATGATGTATCTGTAGTTTGTGTAAAGGTAGATAGGATCATGAAAAGGATTTGAACAAGCAAGTGTAGTGATATTCAAACAGATTAGCAAACCCCTGTTGTCTTCTAACAATTACAACAGTTAAAATCCCCTAACTGGGTAAGCTCTAACAAGCTTAGTGTTATTAAAATCCTCTAACTGGGTGGTCCATTAGTTTGTATTTCAAATCCTCTACCGAGGTTACTCCTCACAGGGTATTGCTTCTAATAGGGCATTATAGTCAATCCCTTAACCAGGTGGTCCCAAACAAGATATGTTCTTAACAAGACTTTTGGTAAAGCTTTAACAGGCTTGGCTCCTAACAGGGCAAACTTCAGAAGAGTTGAGAATACTTGTGTTTATTCATCCCCACCGTGTTTTTACCCATTTGGGTTTCCACATCAAAAATATTGTCTCAGGTGGTGAATGTTTTTGTGGTTATGTTTACTATGGTTGAAGTGCTTAATTGCTTAAATCTACTTTGATATGTTATGATAACTGACAACAATATGAAATGAGGTTTTACTTATGTTGGTAAAGTATTTGGATGTTTGTGAGTTTCAATTTGTTTACTATTTATCTGCTATAACAGTCAACCGGTTAAACTTGACAGTGATATTGCATTTGTAGTTCAGTGGTTTAACTCGTCAGTTTAGATTTTACTTTGAGAGGCTGATTTTGATATTGGTGAAACTTATTATCATTTTTCTATGTACTGATTCACCCCCCCTCTTATTAGTTGACCAGATCCTTATTCTTTCATCATACCATCAATTGGTATTAGAGCTTCTCAGGTCCTCTAAGGTCTAAGCCTAACAACTTGAGGTAAAGATCTTCTATAACATGATGAAGAAGGAAGGTCTGAATTTTAATAGAGAGAACTACAGAATATGGAGTGATAGAATGAAAATTTATATCAAGAGTCTAGGAAGTCAATATTCAGAACATATTGGTACTCAATATGTTGCACCTAGTGGGATTATGACTAATCATCATAAGTGTTGTTCTCAAATTCTGATTTCCATGTCTCCTATGTAAGAAAATTATAGCCTCTATTGCATATGGAGAGAACAATAAGAAAATAGAAATCCAAAATAACATATAGCAAGGTTTATACAAAACCTTCTACACTTTAAGCTTATCTTAAGCTTAGGTGGGTATACCTCTTGTGAATACTTTCACAATTATAATATAATGTCCACAGTAAACCAGTGTTAGAAATTTGTAAACCTTATCACCTCAATAATACTGAAACATAAAAGAAAACCTGTGTTCATTTTCAATCTTGACCCCAATAAAGGTAGAAAAACTCCACAAATAATATCAGTGCCTTATCTGTGCTACAGAGTCACCCAAACTAGACAAGAATTCGAAATCAGGACATTCACATACATCTCATCAGTTGGGCTTCATCAACCTAGTATATGGCTGACATATATATAAGTTTTCCTTTATGCTAGACCCAGTTATCAAATTCAAGCAAAAACTATTGATTTACTAACATAAAGATTTCACGTATATTTAATTCCCCTCCTTGAGAGGTAAACCTAAAACATATCTGTAAGATTTGCCTTGCAATCCCTATTCAATCAAATAACCCTAGATTATTTAAAAGAAACCAGTAAATCAATGAATGCACATAAGAAGACAACAATAATCTAGGCTCAAAATGCTTTGATCTGTATATTAATATTCATTTTCAAAATAGTACATAACTCAAGGTGATTCCCTCTTAAAAGAGGTTACAATCATTTTCATTCCTAACTTCCTAAGGGTTGTTACAACACTGCAGCATCAATTAATTATTCTTGAGCCCCCGCTTCTTGTACCATATAGTTGTCTTTCCATTCTTTAATGGTGTTGTCATTAGGCCATGGAAAGTTAATAATTTTCTTTCTCATTTTTTTAGCCCTTTTCCATGTGTTCCTCAGCTGCTTAATCTCTGTTTCCAAAAAACCATAAAGAGACTTCATTTTCTCAATTTCTTCAATTGTCTGAATAAACAAAGAGGTGTCATCTGAATTGATAACATCATTTATTCTTTGGGATAACTTATGGCCCAATTCGCCAAGCCAGACCTCTTTATCTTTTAATTTATTTACACTAACAAAACCTCTTGGGAAAAGTTCAAACTTTTGGTCTGTGTACTCCTTCCTATATAAATTTGCTTTCCTCTCCAAATTGGCTCTTGCTTCTACTAACCCAAATATTCTTTTTACTAACTCATACACAGACTTAACTATGGCATCTGCATCAGTTCCCTCCTGGGACATGCACATGAGCTCTAAGTCTGACTCCTTAGCCTTCCATTTATTCAAAATTGTCTCTAAGGCATCCTTATCCTCATTTACAGCATTCAACATGCTCAAAATTCTCTACATGTATATATATACTATGGAAGCTCCCACTGTGTCAACAAATTTCAAAATGGTGCCTCTAACCTTCTCTTCATACTTGCTTGCAAAAATAGCCTGAGCTTGTTTCAACTTTTCTATCTCATCCTGAAGAGTCTCAGATGACTGAGAACCAGATATCCCAGGGGAAGGGGGAAATTCAATGATTGGGATAGTGGGTGGAGATGTTGCTGGAGTAGAGGCAATCATCAAAGTGGATGACTCACCTTTCTGCTGCTGCCCTTCAATCTGGCCTTTTAACTTTGCAATTATGTTATCCTTGTGGGCTAATTCCACTTTAGCCTCATTGTATGCCTTTAAAATCATTTCCATCTTCACATGGATGTCAGCCTTCTCTTTTTCTTCTCTCTCAGCTATTGCCATGTTGAACTTTGCTGACTCCAAAGTTGTACTGGCTACTTCCACTAGCCCTGTGTCCTTCACTCTTTTTACAATCATTCCCCCTGAGTAGCTGGACTCTAAGAGGCCTTTTCTTTTCCTACTTTCTTCCCTTCTTAGTGACCACATGACCAATGTAGCATGATCTTTGTTGAAGGTGACCCCTTCTAAGGGCTTTGTCTCCTTTCTAACAACATCAAGGATTAATGCGTCAGCTATATCCCACTCGGGGAGAATTAACCCTCCAGCCTTTGCTATCATTTCTCTCCCCTGCTTAGGGGTAATGGCTTCAAATTCAGTTATCATTTCTTTGTTGATCTCTTTTTCAACCGTAGATGTGTTCTTATCTGGATACTCCATATTTATCTTCTCACATCTTTTATTGAAGTGTTCCATGTTTGTTCTCCAAACAAACTATATGAAAGATCATGTTTTGAAAAAATTGCTATCAGCCAAAAACACCTCACTGGCCTATTTGATGATAGGGTCCAGTTCTTTACCTATAAATTCCCCTACAGTTCAGTCCATTTAGGTACTTGTCGGTTCTTCAGGCATTCCTTCTTGCAACTCCTCATAAGTGAGAGCAATTTCCCTAAGACTTCCTAATTGCAACAATTGCTTTGCTGCTACATGTTCATCTCCCACATGAATTGGGGATTGGGATGGAGAGTATAAAGTTTCACCTATTTGTATCTCTTTTCCTACTCTTTGCCTCTTGGGAAAATCTTGGATTTCTACCACAGCTATTAAAGGCCTTTTTCCTTTTGATGAGGAGGGCTCATCTCTTGCTAGCATTAACACATTATATGTTGATCTCTTGTGCATTACATAATCTCCCGAGGGCACTACCTTTGAAAATGTAGGCCTAGATAAAACAAGTTTAACCTTCTCAGGGTCACTTTTGAAAATAATTTCCCTCTTCTCCTTCAAAACCTGCATTAGATCCTCAAAATGGAGTATCAAAAATTTGAACTTCTCCTCAAAAGGGGTAAAATTGGCCAAAGGATCATAACTACTATCAAACTGGTGGATGAAGTCAATGGCCTTCTTGTATGCAATCCACTTTTCTTTCCTTAGTTCCTATTCATTTAAGTTAAATCAATTTCTGATCAAATCTTTAGGAAAGTGGAATTGGTGACACCTCCCTGCACATCTGACTCTTTTTCTGAACATGTCATTGAAAAACCCTTCTGGGTCAGCAAATCTTACTACCACAGTAAACAGCCTATATGGTTGAAGGAACTTGTCAAAATGTACCCATCCTCCCTTGGTAATTACAAATTGGTGAGCCAGGGTTACAGTTGGGAAAATAGTTCCCCTAGCTTTGTTTATCAATTCCGCTTCCTGCAGACCTCCTATCTGTCTTAACACCTCTGCAATTCCAATCTTCAAGGGGACCTATTAAGGGAGCAGGTATGGAGCTCCTCTAAACCCATAAAGTCTAAAAAATAGTAGAAACAGGGTATAAGTAAATATCACCCCAGTTATGCACAATTTTGATGTCTTGAGGAACTCAAGAAGAGCTTTGGGAATTCTAGGGTTTTCAGATTACATCAGGATCCTAATCCTGGATGCAAAACATCTATCAAATTTTAGGTAGCTAGTATCCTCTCTATCCCAAGATAGGATAGTTCTCCATAATTATATTGAAATTTCTTCTCCATCCTTCTCTTTTAATAAGTCCATCTCATTGGCAAAGTAGTCTGCACCCTTGAACAAGAGCATGTGCATAAGGAGAGAATACCATCCAAAAGGCCTCACTACTTTAGCATTTTTTATTCCTATCAAACCTTCATGAATAGCATCAATAAGGTAGGGAGAAAAGTCAAATGTTATGGCAAAGGATGGGTTAAGGATTTGTGCCATCATAAGCATGTAATGTGTGGGCATGGTTGTTTCTGCATCTTCTCCAAAAATCTGGTATAGAGACCAGTAATTCCCTTAGCCCTCAAAGTAAAAAAAATTAGGGAGAAAGGATCCATGGTGCTTGGGCCTACCACTATTAAACCTCCTATCTTTGTAAAGAACTCCTTCAATAGACCACTTCTGAGATGATCCCTCTGTGTCTCATAAACCTTAGCTAATGTCTCAAAATTGATAGGCTCTAAATAATTGGAGATTTCACTGAGCTTGAAAACCTTTCTAAACTCATCATCATTTATTTCAATCAAAACTCCTCCATTCACATTTCTAATAACTTTGGCCATAAGGTCATAATTGGCTGCAATCTAGGTCAAGAGGTCCACATCCATAAAAACCCCAGGCACTATTAGTTTTCCTACATCTAGCTCCCACAAACTGTTGTTCGGTGTAGGAGAATGACTTTGACCAAAAGAAACCCTGAAGAGTCCTAATCCTATCAACCCTATCTGCGCATCCCTTAACAAGTTTCCCTTGTCGAACAAACCATCACTAACCCTTATGCAGGGAGATTTGGTCACAAGCTCTTTAATATTTGCTGCACTATTGGTTGATAGAGTCAATTTCTCTAGGAAGTCATCGTAGATGGCTCTTTCCTGATAATCGACCTTCCCTCTGAATTCTCTCCCTAGAGCCATTTTAATAAATTTTACTTTCTTTAGTTAATTAACCCTTTAGCCCCTTCAGAAAATTAGAAACCTAGCACACCACGCAGTCAACAATTACAGAACAAGATTTCAAGAAACTTACCCGTGATTTTAGAAAATTCGCCTTGCGCTCTGGTTCTTTATCGAGAATTTTGAATGTAGATAGAAAAAATTGGCCTTATGAGAGATTTATTGTAGTAACTAAGGACTTGACTAGGGCTAATTAAGAGGCACGCTTCAGCAATCAATTTTCATAAATTCAAATTTTGGCACTAACAGATAACCAATCCCTTTAAAAATTGCTTTTCCTTTGTCACTGACCCACAAACCTTAAACTTCATGCACCTTCATGTCACGAGATAGTGACAACCCTTAGATCCTGTGGAACTAGATTGACCTTTATCTCATCATAACTATTTACCCCTTGACACTCGGTCTTAACTGTCACCTGGGCCTGCCAGTAACAGCTTGTCGCTAGGTCATGGACCTTAAACATCGCACAACTTCACCTTGTGACTCAGCGACCGCCATAGATCTCTTTCAAAATTGCCTGACTTCTACCTTCCTCAGAAAAATTTACCTTAACCGCCGAGCACTAACCATCATCTGCTAACTATTTTCCGGGCTGGCCACTGGTGGTTTGTCGCTAAAGTGCTGACTTTAAACATTGCACATCTCTGTCTCATGGTGCAGTGACAATCATTGGATCTTCTCTTAGCCGCTCGATCTTTATCATTCGCCGTAACCACTTGCCCTTAACCTTTATCTCACAGTGACTGCAAATGGTTTGTCGCTGGGTCGCGGACCTTAAATTTTACACAACTTCAACTGGTGGGTAAGCGATGGCCGTAGATCTCCATGAAACTCATCCGACTTTTATCTCCTTTAACTATAAAAGTGGGCCCTTTACCTTCGATTACTTAGCCCGTGAGTTCCTGCCAGGTGTATCCACCTATCATCCATTCATTTTCTCATAAGTATACCTGTTTCCACCTTCTGACAGCCACATGTGTTTTGGGTGATTGGATCATTTTTCTTTTTGGCAGAACTGTCTCGCAAGCACTTCCACATGTTATGCCATATGTTTTACCACCTCATTGAGACCTTCCAGCTCATTGCCACATGGATCGCCATCTCATTGGTCGCTACTCCGTGAAGGGTAAACTTCAAACACCTTCATATTGCAGGGTAGTGACAACCCTTGGTGATCATCAAACTTGTCGTCGCTTTAACACCCGTTGAAATATTCTCAAAAAGTAGGTTCCACCATTAGTTGCTACTCCGCCAAGAGTAATCTTCACACATATTAACCTTGTGACTCAATGACCGCCATAGATCTCTTTCAAACTTACCCGCACTTTAGCATCTGTAGAAAGAATTTAAGGAAATTAGGGTCCCACTCACTTAGTCATTGTTTCATGAAGGGTAATCTTCACGCAACTTCTCTTTGTGGTATAGTTGTGTCCACAAGATCAATAGGAACATGCACGGTAATTAAGAGACCTGACAAGGAACATAAAAGACTTAGGAAAAGGTAGAAAATTAAGAAAAATGATAACCCGCCTAGGATAAAACCTAAAAAGGGCCCCTCTTCGCATGACAGACTAACCCTTCCACTTAAGTGGAAAAAGCAACAAGGAAATAGAAGGAGAAACCTCATAACACAAAATTTTGAAAAGAAAAACCCTAAACCCATGGACAAATAACCCTCAGGAGCAGAAAGAAACCATGAAAGCCGAAAAATAAAAGGATCGAAAAGAAAAATCACCCAAAATTCTAAATAGTGATAACAAGAAGAAAGAGCAACAAGAAAACAATCAAGAACTGGTGGCTATTATCAATTCTTTCTTTGATGCAGAGTATGTAGATGTTCATGGTCTGGAGACTGCATATGAGGTATGGAAGAAAATTGAAGAGATTTATAACGGTGATGAACATGTGAAGATTGCCAAAGAAGACAGTCTAAGAGGAAAGTTTGATGACATGCAGATGGTTGAAGGTGATAATATCCAATAGTATGGTCAAAGGATAAAAGAGATAGTTGGTCAGATCAAGAGTGTTGGTGGTAAAGTGGAAGATGCCACCGTGGTTATTAAGGTGTTGAGAACCCTTCTATCGGTCTATGCTATCCGAGTTGCAACCATTCAAGAGCTGAAGTCAATTGACAAAACTAAGGTAACCCTTGACTCCTTCATTAGTAAGCTTACTGTTTTTGAATTAAATGGTTATGATTGCAGTGTTCAAAAATCTGAATCTGCATTTAGAGCTTTAGTTTCTAACCCATCTATGAGTAAAAGTAGATATTTTAGTCATGGTTATGAATATAGATCAAGCAGAGAAGTTGATGATGAAGATAGTTTGGTTGAGCTTGAAGCATTCTTGGCCAAGTGGTTGCCTAGAGGTATCGATAAATACAGAGGTATACTACCTTTGAAATGTTTTGCATGCAACAAGATTGGACACATTGTAGCTAACTGTCCTAATGGTGATAATGAGCACAAACGAGAGAAGTTCAAGAAGTACAAAGGAAAATGCAAAAGAGATTGTCTTATTGCAGTTGACGATGGTATCACTGATGAGGAATTTGAGGGTGATGCTAATGAAGACATTGTCTTTGTAGCCATTAAGGAGGAGACATCTGATCTTAAGGCATTAGTTTCTCACATGGATAATTCTGATGATTGGGTCATTGATAGTGGTTGTTCACATAACAAGATCGGTGACCAAAGCAAATTTCTTTCCTTGAAGGAATTTGATGGAAGAGTAGTGAGATCTGGTAATGACTCACCCTGCATGGTAAAAGGTAAGGGAATTATTTCTCTTAATGGAGAGAGCGGTACAAATGATGCTTACTGGGTTGAAGGACTAAAGAACAATATTTTGAGTGATGCTCAACTCAATGGCAGAGGATATCCATTGGAGTATAAGATTGGTATGTGCAAAATCTATGGGAGAAAAGGTGAACTGATTGCAATCAGCAAGAAGACTAAAGGTAACCTATTTCACCTGAATCCTAAAGTCAACAACTGTTTAATTGCTAAAGTAGATGATAGTTGGCGTTGGCATAGGAGATTTTGTCATATAAATTTTGATAACATTGTTAAAGTGAGTAAGTCCAAGACAGTGAGAGGTTTTCCTCAGTTGGACAAACTAGTTAATGCTCCATGTAAGGAATATTAGTTGGGAAAGATGGCATTCTCAACTTTTAAAAGAAAATATTTTTCATGTTAACATCTATTAGATTTGGTTCATACAAACCTCTGTGGACCAATAAGGACTAAAAGTATTCAAGGTGATAAATATTTTATGATCTTCATTAATGATTGCTCAAGAATGATGTGCGTCACATTATTGAAGGATAAAACAAAAGCATTTAGTAAATTCAAGGAATTCAGGGCCTAAGCTGAAAAGGAGAGTGGTAAGAAGATAAAGTGATTGAGGACTGATCAAGGCGACGAATTTAATTCTGAGGAATTCACTAGATATTGTGAAGAAAATGGTATCAAATGACAACTTTTTGCATTGAGGACACCACAACAGAATGGTATTGTAAAGAGGAACAACCGATCAGTTGTTGAAGCTGCTAGAATGATGTTGATACAAGGAGGTGTAGTAAAAACTTTATGGAGAGAATCTGTCAGCACAATTGTCTACACTATGAACCGAATTTTGGTAAAAAGAGGTAAGGATAAGACTCCTTATGAATATTGGTATAGTAGTTCACCTAATGTCAGCTATTTGAAGATATTTGGCAGCAAATGTTTTATTAAGGGAGGTGACTATGTTAGTAAATTTGAGGCTAAAAGTGATGAAGGTATATTTCTTGGTTACTTTACCAAGAGTAAGGCCTACAAATGTTATAACAACTAGACATTTAGAATCATTGAGAGTGCTGATGTTCAAGTGGATGAGTATCCTAAAGTCTCAGGGGAAACTAGTGAGGAGAAAAAGGATGAAGATCCTTCCATTTTGATTTTGGAACCAGAACTGGTGAGGCTTGAAATTGGTAAAGAGAATGTTGTTGTACCAGTTCAACCAAAATAGGTAGAGACAGAGAAGATGATGATAATGTAGAAGAAGAACGAGAAGATAATGACCATTTTATTCTGAGGTATGTGAGACTCAATCACAATCCTGACCATATTATTGTAGATGAGGATCCTGAAGTGTTAACCAAAAGAAGAATTAGAGAGAATTCTTGCATGATCTCCACTATTGATCCTAGAACTGCTAAGGAAGAATTTGGAGATTATCGTTGGATTAAAGCTATGGAGGAGGAGCTTGATAAAATTGAGAAGAACAATACATGGACCCTAGTACCCAGACCAGTGAATAAAAATGTGATAGGTACTAAGTGGGTATTCAGGAACAAACTGAATGAAGATGGTATAGTAGTCTGAAACAAAGCTAGATTGGTTTGGAAAGGTTATGCATAGGAAGAAGGAGAAGATTATGGTGAGACTTTTGCACCATTTGCTAGAATGGAAGGTGTTGGGACTTTACTTGCATTTGCAGCACATAAGGGATTCAAAGTATATCAGATGGATGTGAAGTCATCATTTTTTAATGGAATACTGGAAGAAGAAGTATACATTGAGCAAACAAATGCTTATGCTTTGACTTATGAAAAAGACATGGTATGCATATTGCACAAGGCACTATATGGATTAAAGCAAGCACCAAGAGCATGGTATGAAAGTCTTCATTCACACCTGATGAAGATATCAACATATATCTCAAATATGAAGGAGATAAGATACTGGTTAGTGAAGTGTTTGTGGATGATATTATATTTGGAGGTAACGATGACATGAGCAATGACTTTGCAAATGAAATAAAAAGTGATTTTGAAATGTCTCTAGTGGGAGAGATAAAAAATTTCATAGGCTTGCAAATTCAGAAAATGAAGAGTGGTATTTTCATAATATGTGAAAGAGGTATTAAAGACATTTGGTATGAGTGACTGTAAACCAGTTGGGACACCAATAGTTATAGGATGTAAATTGTCTAAGGAAGATGAAGCCACATTTGTTGATGAAAAGGAGTATAGGTCAATGATTGGGATATTGCACTATGTTGTTCACAACAGACTAGATACAACTCATGCAGTTGGTCTAGTTGCTATTTTTAAGAAGAATCCTAAGGAAACACATTTGATAGAAACCAAGAGGATATTCAAATTTTTGAAAGGCATTATAGACTATGAATTATGGTATCCATATGAAGATAATTTTGATGATAGGAAAAGCACAACCGATGGAGCATTCTTTCTTGGAGGAAGACTTGTTTCATGGAGTAGCAAGAAGTAGAGTTGTATATCACTGTCTATTGCTGAAGCTAAGTATGTTGTAGCTTATATGAATTGTACCCAGGGTATCTGGATGAGGCACATTGTGGAAGGTTTCAAGATGAAGTTTGCAGGAACCTGTAAAGATCTTATATGACAATAACAATGCCATAAATATTTCCAAGTACCCTATTTTGCATGCATGAACCAAGCATATTGAATTGAAGTATCATTTCTTAAGGGAAAAAGTGCAGAGTAAAGATGTGATATTGGAGCATGTTTCTACCAAGGAGTATCTTGCAGATATCTTTAGTAAACCTCTGCCTAAGAATAATTTTGAGTATCTTAGAAGTCAGCTAGGGGTTGTACCCATCCATGAGGTCAATTAAGCATGGTGTAGAATACATCAGTCCTGGAGCTACTTGAAGAATTTTATAGTAGGATTGGTGTAGAGTGGAGTTATTCCACAGGGGAAGCATCAAGTTACAGGTTGTTGATGCTAAACAGTAAAGTTTGACATTGCATGTTTTACTTTCACTTTGGCATTATTGTCAAAGGGGGAGAAGAACTATATGATTATGGTGAGAAGAATTGTATGATTGACAGAGAGAAGGTCTATAGCCAGCTACCAGCTGAAGATAAGGAGAGTACATGGTAAAATGTAAACTAGGATTCCTATTCACAGTCATAGCATAGAAATCAATGGTATTGATATTTGTATTTCCATCAATGCCAAAGGGGGAGACTGTTGGAATTTGCATGAAGATTGCATTAATGAAATGTTATGTTGTCATTGATTTCAATTAACCGGTAATGATATTGTTATGATGTTGTTTTTTAATTGGTAGGAAGAGCTAGTGAAGGGGGCTGTAACCGGTCGGTGAGTTTGTGGAGTGAACTGGTATTGCTAAGAAGAAGAGAGTTGAACCGGTAAACCCTACCTGTTGAGTTGATAAACCCTAACTGATGAAGTTTTTTATATTGGTTTATGATCTGATGATGAGCGATGATGATTAGACATGTATGCATGTTATATGAGAAGAGTTTTAAATAGTTTTTGGCGGGTTGAGATAATGGTTTTTGTTTTGGGAATGAGTAAGTATATTGCATGTAATTCAAACCACGTGATGAGTTACTCAGTTCAATGAAGCGGTGATCAAGGAGCAGTCAAGGCTATCTTGAATGATCTGCAAAGATTTTTATTTAATCCAACGGTCATTCTTGAACTAACTTGTTTGTAATCTCTATGAGAGAATTAGGTTTTTTTTGTGTTACCGACCTAGTGATTTGTTTATAAGGTCAATGAGTTGTTTTGTTTCAAAGTTGAAAAATTTCTAGTTGAGTGTGGTTTTCGAACCAGATGATTTATCTGCAGTTTGTGTAAAGGAAGATAGGAGCATGAAAAGGATCTGAACAAGCAAGTGTAGTGCTATTCAAATAGATCAACAAACCCTCGTTGTTTTCTAACAATTACAACAGTTAAAATACCCTAACCGGGTAAGCTCTAACAAGCTTAGTGTTATTCAATTCCTCTAACCAGGTGGTCCGTTAGTTTGGATTTCAAATCCTCTACCGAGGTTACTCCTCATAGGGTATTGCTTGTAATAGGGCATTATAGTCGATCCCTTAACCGGGTGGTCCATAACAGGATCTGTTCTTAACAAGACTTTTTGTAAAGCTCTAATAGACTTGGCTCCTAATAGGGAAAACTTCAAAAGAGTTGAGAATACTTGTGTGTATTCATCCCCACCATGTTTTTTCCCATTTGGGTTTCCACATCAAAAATATTGTCTCAAGTGGTGAATTTTTTTGTGGTTATGTTTACTATGGTTGAATTGCTTAGCTTCTTAAATCCACTTTGATATGTTATGATAACTGGCAACAATATGAAATGAGGTTTTAATTATGTTGTTAAAGTATTTGGATGTTTGTGAGTTTCAAGTTGTTTACTATTAATCTGCTATAACAGTCAACCGGTTAAACTTGACAAAGATATTGCATTTGTAGTTCAGTGGTTGAACTTGTCAGTTTAGATTTTACTTTGAGAGGTTGATTTTGATACTGGTGAAACTTATTATCAGTTTTCTATCTAATGATTCACACCCCCCTCTTAGTAGTTGACCAGATCCTTATTCTTTCATCATACCATCAGATTCACCCTTCTATGCTTTTATTTCTAATAAAAGTTGTCCTCCTAGTTTATTGGGAGTGGATCGATTGTGTAGTTAATTAGTTGTTAGATTTTCTATAAATCCATCAGTTAAGGATGGAGTATCTAACGTAGTTTAGTTTTTACTTGAGCAACAAGTGTACCTTGTTTCATAGTTATAAATAACAAGAGATTTCAGTTTTTCCATCTTTGTTATTCAAAATTTTAATGTGTATGTGATGTTGACATAATATTTATATCTAGTTAAGGTTTTGGAGGCCCAACCAAGGGGACCCACTTGGGGAGCATCCATGTTCATTCACTTCCATGTTTTGTTAAGTAAGTTTACTATCGAGCTTATATTTATTGTTTATAATCTTTTTTGTTGATTGTCCTGCAACTAGAGAAACTCCATTTTGTGACTATTCCTGCAGCGAAAGGAAAAACAATTATAGTTACCAGCTGGTTAGTTTATTTCCTGCATGAGGTTACAAGCTTCATGTTAAGTAGGCTAAATTGATGTTAGTAGAATCAATGTTAGAATCTAATGCTTTCCACTAATTCCTTATTTAGCTACTTTAAGTTTGATTTAGTATTCCTCATGAGTCTCTTGGTGCATATATAGTGTAAACCTATTTCAAGTATACGTTCCTAGGTAGACAATTCAATGAATTCATTATTAATGAGTTAATAGTCCAATGATAATAGATAATTTAACCCCTTTGGTCAAGGAAATGAGTCTTTATTACTAGCGCATTATAAGGAACCAACAGTTACTATTTCTATTTCGATCTATTATAGTATGATTTTTTGATTGACTAGCTTTATGACCATAATTGTTACAAGTATAACATCTACTAGAGAATGATTTAACATTGTGATTCATTATATTTCTACATTCAAATGCTTTATTGCCTAGTTTAGTACAATTAAAACAATAACCATTAAAAGAAGAGTTTCTTTTACTTACCTGTTGCTTGACTGGTGACTTACCTTTGTCATCCTTAGTAGACTTACCGGGTTCTGCTTATTTTGTTGGAGCAAGGTGGTCCTTCTTTAATTTCTATCTTCCATTGTGAGCTTTCACTAGTTTAAAATCCTAAGGTATTTTTGTTTTTCGGAGACCTTTGCACAACTAACATCTTATCAAGTTTGTTTGAACTCATCTTAAGTTTGTCCTCTTGTTTCTTTGATTTTTCTAGATTTAATTTACAGATGTGACTTTTTGTTCAAGCTTCTTGCATTCTTTTGATTTGCATTTAACCATGCTGTTTAAAAGCTCCTTGGTTCTTTCATCTTCTTCACTCTTGGTCTTTAGATCTGCAATAGGTCTATTTTCTTGCTTCAACTCTTCACTGACTTCCTGATGTCTTTCTCTTAATTTTTTGATGCATTCATTTGCCAACTGAACATTTTCTTTTAGATCTCTATTATCACTTTCTACATTCTCAAGGTCTTCAAGAGAAGTTATAAGTTCTCCATTTGCATCGAAGTATCTTTCTCGATCAATGGTATATCTAGGCTTGATATGTTCAACTTTTTGGATCTCCTTCGAGTTATTAGACTCTTCTAAAGGACCTTGCTCTGATACCAAATGTTGAACATCCAAAATACTGAGATGGGAGGGGTGAATCAATATTCCCTTGAATATTTTAAATTTTTAATCAACCATCCACATGACATAACTTAATTGCAAAATTGAAATTGAAAATAAGAAAAACACAATACAACACATAACACTGAGATTTATGCATAGAAAACCCAATATGAGAAAAACCGTGAAGAAATTTACCTCTCAATATTATGTAGCTGGTTACAAAATATAGGGTGGCTCACTATTGAGGGGGCTCACTACCCATAAATATAACGAATCACTGCTAGAGGGTGGCTTATAGCCAATATTACAAAAAATTGAATTGTTAAGATTTCATCTATCATATGCATGAGATATAGCTCCACTAAGGTGCATAAGCACTTTCACATTCACTATACATAATCAGTTTCACATTCACTATACATTATCACTTTCACATTCACTATACATAATCAGTTTCACATTCACTATACATTATCACTTTCACGTTTACTATACATTATAACTTTATACCAAAATTGAGTCTTTTTCGATTCATCTCAACTAGAGGAAGGATTAGACCAAAAGCCCTTTACACGCTACTGCTCAATTGTTCTTACCATACCAGAGAAGTCATCCAAAATAGAAAAGAACTTCTCCTCGATCCACAGAGTAGATTAAAACACTAAAACTATCATGCAACCGATGATTTCAAAGAAGATCAGATCAAGACCTTCACACAACACTACGCTGCTAAGCAGGGTATCCTATTACCAAACCCATAACTATGCCACAAAAAAACATTATCATTTGAAATCTCAGATATAGACATACAAAATACAAAACATGTTCTCAAAATATTGTGCTAGAGCTTGTTGGATTCATATCAGAGTATACCAAACTCATGTTGTCGGATCACATCAAATCTCCTAAGCCGTATGTATTAATTGAATAAATCCTATTATTTAATTAAAATCAAGCATTCCTTTTGGCTAAATTAAATAAATGAATCCATGCCCCATAGCCAAATTGATTAATTAATTAACCCACCTCTTTTCTTCTAATCCTTGAATTTATTAATAAAATTAATTAATTCCCCTTCTCCATCCCCTTATTTGAATTTAACTAATTCAAATATTCCATATTGGTCACATGTATCCTAACCTAAGCTACCCTTCTAACCTAACCTCTAATCTAACCTTTGGTTTCTAACCAACCCTATCCCCTCAACCAACCTTATCCTATCCAATCCTAACCTCCCCTCACATGTGTGTGCACACATAATTCCCTAATTTCCTTAATATTAGGAAATTTGAGCCTATCTTCCCAAAATGGACATTTGTCCTTTACGACACATGTTAGAACCCTTCTTGACATTTGTCCCTCTAAGGGACACATGTCTTCCCTTGTTGAGCACTTTGAGGACAAGTGTTGAATCTTATTCCACATGGCATTCTTAGGATTACCACTTGTCCTCCTTGAGGACAAGAGTTACATTTTCCCAATCCCCTCTTCCTCCCTTTCCTATTTAACCTCCCATATTTTTCAAGAAAATCATCCACCTTCATACAATCACATCATTATAATGCACAGAATTTCACCTCTCTTCATCTACTTTCTCACTACCGTACCATTATCATGCAAAATTCCATCCACAATCTCATCATCTCATCCACACATCTTGAATCTCATCCTCAAATCGCACATCATGGAGCAATATCAAGCACAAGCTATGTCATGAGCATACATCCAACAATGAAATAATCACATCAAGGAGTCAAATGAAGTTTTCATTTTATTATGTTTTTGTCAATTATGCTTCTTTCATCTTTCTAACATCTCAATCTTGAGGTGTTTAAGCTAATTGTCACTAATACATTTGGCCTAAAATTCTAACGGAGGTTTCCAACGGAGAAGGTATATTGTGATCAAATTTGATTTTTTTTTTTTAAAATGCCCGATTTCATCAAAATTCTAATGATAATGCAACATTTGGTTTCGACGGAGAAGGAATTGGCAATGACATTTGGGTTTTTTTAGAAAAAGTGCCCGCATTCGTCAAAATTTTGATGACCGCGTGCATTACTTTTAAAAAAAAAAGAAAGACCAAGTCATTTCATAAATCCCGCCTCTTCGTCCCGTCGACCTCTGCCATTACAAAATCCCACCTCTTCATCTCGCCTCTGCCATTACAAAATCCCACCTTTGTAGTGAACCTATGGGTTTAATCATGGCGGGGAAGATCATTGGTGTGAAACCAACCGGTTCTGCAGCTCAGGCAGGAAGTGGAGGGAGTACGATTTGGTTTTGTGCTTTTCCAACGAATGGGAATTATTGACCTAAAGAAGCAAGTAGAGCCACACTAGAAACAAACTGAATTCTTGGACACTCACTATCGAATCTCCATCCATCTTTGTTGGCTTCAACCACAACTATTCGCGTAAGCGTTCCTTCTCAGTCGAGCGAACGAGTGCTTACCTAAAGGCCCTCCCAAGGTATCTTTGTTTGTTGTCTCGGGGTATATTAGGGGATCACAATGGGGATCACAATAGGGAACATGCAAGTAGGGGCCATCCCCCATTGAACATGAAGGAGGGAGGCGGACATAGGTTCCATGTGGGTTTAATCGCTGCAGGAAAAAGGTAGGGTATAATCAACAAATTCATTGTTATACATATTCAAATATTTAGATTCAAAGTTTATTATAGATTTATCATATTAATTATCAATAGTAGATATGGTGAGAGGTTTCTATAATATGATATGATTGATTTAAAAGAAGAATTTCTTACAAGACCTAAACCATTGAACAATCCTACAATCATGTATTAATTAAACACTACATTTTAAATAATGAACAATATAGTTAGCCTGAAATATATTAACACTACTTTCCATATTTAAAATATATCCTAATTAAGGAGAGGGATGACCTAAATCTATGTGATCGAGTGCCATTATGTAAAATATATCCTAATTATGGATGCTGGTAGATATGGTTGTGACAGAAAATCCTTGCTGCAAAACCATGAGAGCACTGTGTAGTGATCGAGTGCTATTTTTTGTCAGTGTTTTGGAAGGGAGCATAAGTGTACCATTAGGAAGGTGGTATAAAATGGAATCTAAGAGGTATAGGGTTATGAGGTGTGGGTTAGGATAAGATACGGAGGTAAGTGATGAAGGATGTAATGGTGAAAGAGTAAGTTAGGATATGTTAGGGGTTTCGAAGGTAGGAAAGTGAATGGGGGAGATAAAAGGATGTGAAGGATGGAATGGGGTTAGGTAGGTGAAGTAAAAGTAAGTGTGTATGAGGTTAAGGTTTAGGATAGGATGTAGGAAAGTGGAGGAGGTTAAGATAGGGGATATGAAAGGTAGATGGAAGGTAATAATGATAGGAAGTGAGGTAAAGGTTATGAGGTGTGGGTTAGAAAATAGGGTGTAGAAAATGGAAGGAAGGGTCATATCACTTTGAGATTTTTCACCAAGATGAGTAGCCTGAGTATGGCCCTCAAATCTTACAATCCATGAGGATCCACTTGTAGTAGAGGAGCATATACTTGCATCTTGGGAGCTTATTAGGAGTTTGCATTGAATTTAGGAAATACACATAGAGGAGATAGAATATTGATCAATACACATTACCTAGCCTCATCATGCATAAATACAAGAGGTATAGACTATAGCAAGCACATATCATGAACCAAAGGATCATATTCGAGAGTTGCTTCATCTCCAATCCTCTACATTTTTAAGATCCACAAATGGGGTTGTCTTGGTTACTTAGCTTGGACTTATGCTTTGGGTTGCATCTATATGTGAGCAACCTAAAGGCATAATTTTCAATGCAATTTTTGAGAGGACTTGATTCCACCTTGTTGTACTAGGAGGATAAAATGCACCAACTCACATTGGAAACCCTCTCCAGATACCATTTTGGAGTGCTTCAAAGTGTGTTCTATTTCAAAATATTTTTGACAGAGATGCATAGATAAGTTTCACAATTTACATAATAAGGTTTCATAGTGGCTCAACATGAGAGTTAGTTTTTGGAGTTCTTGTAGTTTGTAGATCACATTCAAGGCAAGTTACTTGTCAATTATTTCATTAGGGGTGGAAAGCCCAAAATTTCAATTTTCCTACATGTGGCCAATCCAAATGACTTTAGGGTTACTATGGCAAAGTCTCTTATGGAAAAGGAGGTACATGGGAGGACACAAGAGGCATGGGAGAAGTTTGTAACCTTGATGAAGGGACTAAAGTGTCCATAGGCCTCCCCATCCTTCAAAGGATAATTTAGACTTACTATATATATTATTTAAAAAGAAAAACCCAATGGTATCAATATTAGGGACAAAGGTCTAGAGCATAGTAGGGGCCATAGGGTAGTCACATTTGACCATCATTGACACAAGGATATTTTAGGTATGAGAGAATATAGGGCTATCAAGCTAGGCCTTCTATGACTCAACAACCTTTTAGGGGAGAATCTAGTGTTTTTACTAATTAGGATCTTCTAATTATGGTGAGCCCTAGCCAACATAGGGTTATATGAGAGGCACATGTTTTGTATATGTTAGTATCAGATAGAGAGTGCCCACAAGGTTTTAGAGTAGGTGGACACCATCCTAGGATGTCAAAGTAGATATTTGATATGTGGGTCTTTACCCTCCCAAACACTAAAGATATACCACCATGGGTCTTTACCCTCCCAAACAAACAAAGGTCAAAGGAAGATTCACTGCTGCAACACTCACTTTTTGTGATAGTCTCAAACACTTAGGATAGTCACTCCTTTCGTGGCCATTCTTCTTCACACAACACTCTCTAACATTAATTATGATGATAGTGTACCTCCTTAAACCTTCAACAAACACCTAACTCAATACCAAACTCTTTCCCAATCTCACTAATGGACTAATTAACTCAACTCACTATGAAATTGTGATGGTCAATGCAAGGTTTAGGACAATAGTAATTAGGATCTTCTAATTATTATAAGGCCTAGCCAACATAGGGTTATATGAGACAGGGATAAGTTCAATAGTGATGTGTATTAGATTGTCATCAAAGTTTCCTATTAGTGTTACTTTGTATAAGCATTAACCACTTATTGTCATGGGAATCAACTAATAGACAACATAGATATTTATCATCAACCTCATTTTTTTTCACCAAAGGGATAAAAATTTATTAAACACAAAAAGAATTATAGAGCAAGAAAGTAGATACATAACCTAATCTAATCTCCATTTGCATAACCTAAGAAGGTAGATACAACTAAATAATCTTGAAAGAATTGCATATGAAGGGCACTAATAGAAAAGAACTTATGTACCATGCTAGTCTATGTAGCTACTACTAATTATTGCATAGAAATAGATACATGTGTTAGAATGTGTTGAAATAGTAGCTAGCTCGAATAGGATGGACCCTATAAATCTCCTACCCATTTCTTAGTTTAAAAGATGATATCTTTATTAAATATCTCCTCTATTCAATATCTTTATTAACTTGATTTCTCCTTCAATTCTTGATGAATGCTTGATTGCTTGTTCACTTGGAATTGAATTGATTTTATAATTAAGAGATCACTTGAATTGTAGGTAAACCCCTTCAAATGACAAGGTAGGCTCCCTTTTATACATAATATATGTCTTGAAAGCATTTTGTCCTGATGGCTTTAAATTAAATTACTTTCTCTTCTATCTAGTATTGGTGGAGCAGAGGTTGCATTGCATCATCCTAGGATACATATTTCCGCAGATACAACACAAGTTAAATGTATCCCAGGTCGATGCAAAGCAACCTCTCCTCCAGAGAAAGAACTTTAATTTAATGCCATCAGGATAAAAAGTCTTTAATCAAGACAGATAAATGGTATGAAACTGTATCTATTCGGAATGCATTACCCAAACATGGCAATCGATCAGTCACCTTTGAAAAGAAAGTGGTATGATGAAATAATTAGGGATAAAATAGATGAAACACACTCCATATGACTGCTGCACAATATTTTGGTCGATGATAGTTTTAAAATAGTAAAGGAAGGTGTATGGAACAACCAAATTCTTATCATTATAAACAATGAATATTTTAATATCCTTTTATGATGTGTAAGTTGAGAATATTTTATGAAAGGTCCCTAAATGAATACACTTTAAACTAATTTTAGCAATGACTGTTGGATGTAGATAAAATGAATTCTTTTTGGATTAGGATGGTACATAGAATCTACTATCTAAATTGCTTTGGAAAGTATATGATTCAAAACTAAGGAAATGCAATTATTTACAAGTTTTAACCTTCTTAGATGCAAAATCCCTTATTTAGCCTCTCACAAACCCTTAAAAGTAGGGTTACTCATATACCCCTCTTCCAAATACTATACCATCCAAATGATGATGGATTCACCTTTCATTTGAAATGTCTAAACACTGTCAATCATAAAATGTGCCCCTCCTTAAGGTAGATTTTCTACTGCTGCTCCTTAGCAAGCAATTCCTCTACTCTTACATTTTCCATAATGGACCTTACGACATCATAATTGATTGGCTTTCACTCCTAAGGCCTTCAAAAGTCTTTAATGGCTTCATTGAGTCCTTTGGTCTTCCAAATGCACCTGCACCAACTTGAATTCTCCTTCAATGCTTGATTGCTTGTTCACTTGGAATTGAATTGATTTTATAATTAAGAGATCACTTGAATTGTAGGTAGACCCCTTCAAATGACAGGGTAGGCTTCCTTTTATACCTAATATGTGTCTTGAAATAATTTTATCCTGATGGCATTAAATTAAAGTACTTTTTCTTCTATCTGGTATTGGTGGAGCATAGGTTGCATTGCATCGACCTATGATACATATTTCCACAGATACAACACAAGTTAAATGTATCCCAGGTTGATGCAAAGCAACCTCTGCTCCAAAGATCACTAGAAAATAGAGAAAGAACTTTAATTTAATGCCATCATGATAAAAGGTTTTCAAGACAAATAAAATTTGATTTTGATTGTCATCATTTACTTTGCCAAATTCTTCACACGTAACTCCTGAATCAATTTCCTACTCACAAGAATTTTATTAAGTCTCAAATCTAGGGAAACGGAAGGCTTCAAATAGAAAACTTGTACATGCAACTAAATCCATTGACTAATCAGAAGAACAAAATTAAGAAACGGTTTGATCATCTGAGAGAAGTTGTAGACTTGCAACTCACCAGCTACTTAGTTTTTAGGATCTTCTTATTATTATAAGGCCTAGCCAACATAGGGTTATATGAGATAGGGATAAGTTCAATAGTGATGTGTATTAGATTGTCATCAAAGTTTCCTGTTAGTGTTACTTTGTATCAGCATTAACCACTTATTGTCATGGGAATCAACTAATAGACAACATAGATATTTATCATCAACCTCATTTTTTTTCACCAAAGGGATAAAAATTTATTAAACACAAAAAGAATTACAGAGCAAGAAAGTAGATACATAACCTAATCTAATCTCCATTTGCATAGCCTAAGAAGGTAGATACAACTAAATAATCTTGAAAGAGGTTCATATGAAGGGCACTATTAGAAAAGAACTTATGTACCATGCTAGTCTATGTAGCTACTACTAATTATTGCATAGAAATAGATACATGTGTTAGAATGTGTTGAAATAGTAGCTAGCTCGAATAGGACGGACCCTATAAATCTCCTGCCCATTTCTTAATTTAAAAAATGATATCTTTATTAACTTGATTTCTCCTTCAATTCTTGATGAATGCTTGATTGCTTGTTCACTTGGAATTGAATTGATTTTATAATTAAGTGATCAATTGAATTGTAGGTAAACCCCTTCAAATGACAAGGTAGGCTTCCTTTTATACCTAATATATGTCTTGAAAGCATTTTGTCCTGATGGCTTTAAATTAAAGTACTTTCTCTTCTATCTAGTATTAGTGGAGCAGAGGTTGCATTGCATCATCCTAGGATACATATTTCAATAGATACGACACAAGTTAAAGGTATCCCAGGTCGATGCAAAGCAACCTCTGCTCCAGAGAAAGAAGTTTAATTTAATGCCATCAGGATAAAAGTCATTAATCAAGATAGATAAATGGTATGCAACTGTATCTATTTGGAATGCATTACCCAAACATGGCAATCAATCAGTTGCCTTTGAAAAGAAACTGGTATGATGAAATATTTAGGCATAAAACAGATGAAATGCACTCCATACGACTGCTGCACAATATTTTGGTTGATGATAGTTTTAGAATAGTAAAGGAAGGTGTATGGAACAACCAAATTCTTATCATTATAAACAATGAATATTTTAATATCATTTTATGATGTGTAAGTTGAGAATATTTTATGAAAGGTCCCTAAATGAATACACTTTAAACTAATTTTAGCAATGATTGTCAGATGTAGATAAAATGAATGCTTTTTGGATTAGGATGGTACACAGTATCTACTATCAAAATTGCTTTGGAAAGTATATGATTCAAAACTAAGGAAATGCAATTATTTTCAAGTTTTAACATTCTTAGATGCAAAATCGCTTATTTAGCCTCTCACAAACCCTTAAAAGTAGGGTTTCTCATATACCCCTCTTTCAAACAATATACCACCCAAATGATGATGGATTCACCTTTCATTTGAAATGTCTAAACACTGTCAACCATAAAATGTGCCTGTCCTTAAGGCGGATTTTCTACTGCTGCTCCTTAGCAAGCAATTCCTCTACTCATACATTTGCCATAATGGACCTTAAGACATCATAATTGATTGGCTCTTCACTCCTAAGACCTTCAAAAGTCTTTAATGGCTTCATTGAGTCCTTTGGTCTTCCAAATGCACCTGCACCAACTTGAATTCTCCTTCAATGCTTGATTGCTTGTTCACTTGTAATTGAATTGATTTTATAATTAAGAGATCACTTGAATTTTAGGTAGACCCCTTCAAATGATAGGGTAGGCTTCCTTTTATAACTAATATATGTTTTGAAATAATTTTATCCTGATGGCATTAAATTAAAGTACTTTTTCTTCTATCTGGTATTGGTGGAGCATAGGTTGCATTGCATCGACCTATGATACATATTTCCATAGATACAACACAAGTTAAATGTATCCTAGGTCGATGCAAAGCAACCTCTGCTCCAAAGATCACCAGAAAATAGAGAAAGAACTTTAATTTAATGCCATCGTGATAAAAGGCTTTCAAGACAAATAAAATTTGATTTTGATTGTCATCATTTACTTTGCCAAATTCTTCATGTGTAACTCCTGAATCAATTTCTTACTCACATGAATTTTATTAAGTCTCAAATATAGGGAAATAGAAGGCTTCAAATAGAAAACTTGTACATGCAACTAAATCCATTCACTAATCAGAACAACAAAATTAAGAAACAGTTTGATCATCTGAGAGAAGTTGTAGACTTGAAACTCACCGGCTACTTAATTTTTAGGATCTTCTAATTATTATAAGGCCTAGCCAACATGGGGTTATATGAGATAGGGATAAGTTCAATAGTGATGTGTATTAGATTGTCATCAAAGTTTCTTGTTAGTGTTACTTTGTATCAGCGTTAACCACTTATTGTCATGGGAATCAACTAATAGACAACATAGATATTTATCATCAACCTCATTTTTTTCACCAAGGGGATAAAAATTTATTAAACACAAAAAGAATTACAGAGCAAGAAAGTAGAGATACATAACCTAATCTAATCTCCATTTGCATAACCTAAGAAGGTAGATACAACTAAATAATCTTGAAAGAATTGCATATGAAGAGCACTATTAGAAAAGAAGTTATGTACCATGCTAGTCTATGTAGCTACTACTAATTATTGCATAGAAATAGATACATGTGTTAGAATGTGTTGAAATAGTAGCTAGCTCGAATAGGACGGACCCTATAAATCTCCTGCCCATTTCTTAATTTAAAAGATGATATCTTTATTAAATATCTCCTCTATTAAATATCTTTATTAACTTGATTTCTCCTTCAATTCTTGATGAATGCTTGATTGCTTGTTCACCTGGAATTGAATTGATTTTATAATTAAGAGATCACTTGAATTGTAGGTAAACCCCTTCAAATGACAAGGTAGGCTTCCTTTTATACCTAATATATGTCTTGAAAGCATTTTGTCCCGATGGCTTTAAATTAAAGTACTTTCTCTTCTATCTAGTATTGGTGGAGTAGAGGTTGCATTGCATCGTCCTAGGATACATATTTCCGCAGATACAACACAAGTTAAATGTATCCTAGGTCGATGCAAAGCAACCTCTGCTCCAGAGAAAGAACTTTAATTTAATGCCATCAGGATAAAAGTCTTTAATCAAGACAGATAAATGGTATGCAACTGTATCTATTTGGAATGCATTACCCAAACATGGCAATCGATCAGTCGCCTTTGAAAAGAAAGTGGTATGATGAAATATTTAGGCATAAAAGAGATGAAATGCACTCCATATGACTGTTGCACAATATTTTGGTTGATGATAGTTTTAAAATAGTAAAGGAAGGTGTATGGAACAACCAAATTCTTATCATTATAAACAATGAATATTTTAATATCCTTTTATGATGTGTAAGTTGAGAATATTTTATGAAAGGTCCCTAAATGAATACACTTTAAACTAATTTTAGCAATGACTATCGGATGTAGATAAAATGAATGCTTTTTGGATTAGGATGGTACACAGAATCTACTATCAAAATTGCTTTGGAAAGTATATGATTCAAAACTAAGGAAATGCAATTATTTACAAGTTTTAACCTTCTTAGATGCAAAATCCCTTATTTAGCCTCTCACAAACCCTTAAAAGTAGGGTTTCTCATATACCCCTCTTCCAAACACTATACCATCCAAATGATGATGGATTCACCTTTCATTTGAAATGTCTAAACACTGTCAATCATAAAATGTGTCCCTCCTTAAGGCGGATTTTCTACTACTGCTCCTTAGCAAGCAATTCCTCTACCCTTACATTCACCATAATGGACCTTACGACATCATAATTGATTGGCTCTTCACTCCTAAGATGTTCAAAAGTCTTTAATGGCTTCATTGAGTCCTTTGGTCTTCCAAATGCACCTGCACCAACTTGAATTCTCCTTCAATGCTTGATTGCTTGTTCACTTGGAATTGAATTGATTTTATAATTAAGAGATCACTTGAATTGTAAGTAGACCCCTTCAAATGACAGGGTAGGCTTCCTTTTATACCTAATATATGTCTTGAAATAATTTTATCCTAACGGCATTAAATTAAAGTACTGTTTCTTCTATCTGGTATTGGTGGAGCATAGGTTGCATTACATCGACCTATGATACATATTTCCACAGATACAACACAAGTTAAATGTATCCCAGGTTGATGCAAAGCAACCTCTGCTCCAAAGATCACCAGAAAATAGAGAAAGAACTTTAATTTAATGCCATCATGATAAAAGGCTTTCAAGACAAATAAAATTTGATTTTGATTGTCATCATTTAATTTGCCAAATTCTTCACACGTAACTCCTGAATCAATTTCCTACTCACAAGAATTTTATTAAGTCTCAAATATAGGGAAACAGAAGGCTTAAAATAAAAAATGTGTACATGCAACTAAATCCATTGACTAATCAGAAGAACAAAATTAAGAAACGGTTTGATCATCTAAGAGATGTTGTAGACTTGCAACTCACCGGCTACTTAGTTTTTGTGAGTAAGAATTTTTTTTGTTTTGGTTATGGTTTTGGTGTTTGTAGGGAGAAATTTACAAATTTATATCTATTTTCACTATTTAATGGTTTATGGGTTTGTAATGGTAATTTAATGTTCTTTCATATTTTTGTATATATTCTTTATAATAGCCTATTATATTGATTTGTTCTATTATGGATAATGGTGTGGGTCAGACGGCTTTCTCATCGGGGCATGAAAGCATTGAATGAGTTCTACTTTTTAAAATTACATGAAACATTTTTAATTTATTTGATTTAGTATTATTTGCAAAAAATGATTATCAATGATGTTTCCTTTCTCCAAGAATTGTCTAGGATCTTTCCGTCAAATAATATGTAACATCGAATGACTAAATATTTTCTTTACAAATGCTTATTTTATTTAATTATTATCTGAGCGTGAATTAAAATTTATATCTGCATGGAAGCAGAACCTACAAACTAAAGAGTCATGTGCAAGAAACTTTCATAAAAGAAAGCAAGCAAGCATTATCTTGAATGACATGGAAACAAGCTCATCAGCTTCCTAGAAGTGAGCAATTGGAGAAAAGAAGAGGAAAGTGTTAAAGGGTGATAAATAGATAGAGAGTATGCAATACAAACAAACAATGTCTGGAGTGTGTGATGTGATGTCTCTAATTTATGTCCGAAGGGACTAATTGGTTTTGGAGTTCTTGCAAAACCTATTGGGCCATGCTTGGAGGAAATCAATGTGTTCGTGCAAGGAGCACCTTTTTTGTATTATGAGAATGATGCTTTTGCACCAAAGGATATTTGGAAGTCAATATCCAAAAATTTCTATAGTGTGGAACCAGAGTTGGCGGACTCGAAGTAATTTTCAGCTTTCAGAAGACCAAGAGGTTATGTACACAATCTCCCAATAGAAGGGCAATTTAAAGCATTACCTCTCCCCCCCATGACTATTCAGGAAGCACTTCCTCAGACAAAGGACTATTGGCCTCCATGGGATCAAAGAAAAAAATTGAAGCGTAGACTCTAGACGATGTGGTGGTGTCCTTCATGAATAACTCTGCACTATAATTGAAAATTCATGAGGGAAACTGCAAGATAGTGAAGAGAAATACAATCTTGAAAAGTGGGAAGAATGGATCTTGGTTTGGGTGGGGCCAAGTCAGGTGGCTCCTCTAGAGGTTGACGAGATAGAAATCATATTAGGATTTGAAAAAGATAACACTCGTGGAACTTTGTGTGCGACTGATCGATTGCAGTGTTTGGGTAATGCATTCCAAATGTATACAGTTGCATACCATTTATCTGTCTTGATTAAAGCCTTTTATCCTAATGGCATTAAACTAAAGTACTTTATCTTCTATTTGGTATTGGTGGAGAAGAGGTTGTTTTGCATCGACCTGACCTACCACCTATCGACTTGACCTGCCACCTATTGGCAAGTCAGGTCGATGCAAAGCAACCTCTTCTCCACCAATACCAGATAGAAGAGAAAGAACTTTAATTTAATGTCATCAGGATAAAACTCTTTAATCAAGATAGATAAGTGGTATGCAACTGTATCTATTTGGAATGCATTACCCAAACACCGCAATCAATCAGTCGCACTTGAAGTTCCGGGAGTGTGATCTTTTTCAAATCCTAATATGATTTCTATCTCGTCAACCTCTAGAGGAGCTACCTGACTTGGCCCCACCCAAACCAAGATCCATTCTTCCCACTTTTCAAGATTGTATTTCTCTTCACTATCTTGCAGTTTCCCTCATGAATTTTCAATTATAGTACATAGTTCTTCACGAAGAACACCACCGCATCATCTAGAGTCTATGCTTCATTTTTTTCCTTTGATCCCATGGAGGCCAATAGTCATTTTTCTAAGGAAGTGCTTCCTAAAAAGTCATGGGGGGAGAGTTAATGCTTGAAATCGCAAATAGCCCTTCTATTGGGAGATTGTGTACATAACGTCTTGGTCTTCTAAAAGCTAAAAATTACTTCGAGTCTACCAACTCTGGTTCCACACTATAGAAATTTTTGGATATTGACTTCCAAATATCCTTCGATGTAGAAGGATCATTCTCATAATAGAAAAAAGGTGCTCCTTGCATGAACACATTGATTTCCTCCAAGCGTGGCCCAATAGGTTTCGCAGGAACTCCAAAACTAGTTAGTCCCTCCGGACATAAATTAGAGACGTCACATCACACACTCCAGACATTGTTTGTTTGTATTGCATACTCTCTATCTATTTATCACCCTTTAACAGTTTCCTCTGCTTTTCTCCAATTGCTCTCTTCTAGGCAGTTGATGAGCTTGTTTCCATGTCATTCAAGATAATGCCTGCTTGCTTTCTTTTATGAAATTTGCTTGCACATGACTCTTCAGCTTGTATGTTCTGCTTCCGTACAGATATAAATTTTAATTCACGCACAGATAATAATTAAATTAAATAAGCATTTGTAAAGAAAATATTTAGTCATTCGATGTTACATATTATCTGATAGAAAGATCCTAGAAAATTCTTGGAGAAAGGAAACATCATTGATAATCATTTTTTGCAAATAACACTAAATCAAATAAATAATAAATGGTTTATGCAATTTTTAAAAGTAGAACTCATCCAATGCTTTCATTCACTAATGGTAAAGCCGTTTGACCCACATCATCTCTCGCCATCAGAATTCTGACAACAACTAATGAAACATCCGACAAGGATGTTGTATATCTGATGTCACTTCCATGTTGGACAGTCATCGAGAAGAAAACATAACATCCATCAGAAATCCGATGAAAATCCACCAAAATTTGTGGCCAGGGGTGCAAATATAGCCGTCGTCAGACGAATTCATAACATCATCAGTCTATCGACACAAATGGCATCGTTGAGAAGCCCAATGACAAGTTTTCAATGGTAAAGTTGGTCGGAAGTCCAACGTTGTGTCGTTGCAAATCTGACAATTAGCCGTTGGAAATTAGGCCTAAATGTACTAGTGTGTGTTGGCATTGATTTCTTAGTTTAACTTTTGATCATTCATATTTGAGCATGATTTTTCCTTAGACAATTCTAACACATTCCTAGATAAATACTTCAAGTATTTGGGACAAAGTATCAACTGGAGAAAAACATAAATCTTTTTTTCTAAACACAATCCTCAGACTGAAGAGAGAAATCACAAGAATCCTTCATTTCTGTATTGCCTCCCTTCCAAGAAGATTCCTTGGGATATCTTTGTTTGTTGGGGTAAATAAAGAATGCTACCAGGATAGTTTGATAAATAATTGCACAAGAAAAATGGAAACATGGAAGGGAAAGTGGCTTACATTTGTGAGAAGGTTATTATGGTCAAGGTTGTTCTTTGAGAATACTAGTATATTCAATGTCTTGTCTAAAAATTACGAAGATAATGTAAGAATATCTTAATAAAATCTTGAGGATATTATTTTGGAGTGGCACATGATACCAAAATAAGTTCTCACTCATACCATGGGATGGGGTTTGTACCTTGAAGAAGGTAGGGGGTGTTGGCATAAGGCAACTATCCATAATGAATATGGATATAGGAGATAAACTAGCATGGAATATATATGCAAAAGGGAATCAGAAGTGGGTTCAAATCCTCATAAGGGAACATCTAGACTCTGATGAACCAGCTAGAATTTTGAAAACTATGAACCTACCAAGAGGATCGACAATTTGAAACTACATAGTATAATGCAGGCACATTGTATCACAACATGTCACTTGGGAAGTCAGAATGGCATGAGTGCCCTTTTTTGGATCGATTCATTGGAAGGAAAACAATTGATCGTAAGTGTAGTGTCCTAAAATGTACTCCCTTATTATTTTTACAACATTTGGGTCCTCACTTTAGCATTTATGCCCTTAGGCCTGATGAGGACCAGATTCTGCTCATATCATGCAAATTTGACTTTATATTAACTTTATACACCACTTAAACCCTTTGTCCTAGCCCCAAATTTGGGTAGGACCAGGGCATGGTACCTTGGTCCCTAGTAGGACAAGGGCGCCACACCTTGGTTCTCCCAAATAGGGCCTTGTTTTGGGCCCCTTGATCATTTCAATAAATGAGTGGTAAACCTAGCCCCGTATTGGACCAGGTTTAAAAATTAATTTTCCTTTCGATTGGAAAGTATAAAAGGAGGCTTTTCCCTCTCATTTGAGTAATCCACACACACATAAAATTTAGTTCAACATAAATCAATCAATCATTCAAGTCAAGTGAGGAAGGAATAAATTTAGTTTCAAGCATAAGAGCAGCAAAGGTCAAGATTCAAGTGTTGGGGTTGACATTCATGTTCCATATTGTTGAAGACTTCATAAAACCCTAATTTCATGTGGAGACAAATAAAACTTCACAAGGAGGTATATCATTTGTGTTTTTAGTCATCATTTAGCATCTCCCTCAAAAGGAGAACATTTCCATTACTGCAATTCACTTATCTTTCATTTCTATTTCATTGTTAATTCCAAAATCCCTATTCCCAACCTATTTCTCCCACTTTATGTGTGCACAGAATAGGTACGGAGCTGTGATCTTCAGGATAAGTATTATTTATAGTAGAAAATCGATTTCCCATTAGAGTACAAAAAGTTCAGAGGACCTGGGCATGGGAATAATGGTCCCTTATTTTTAGGAGCTCTGTTTGGGAATAAGTCTGAATCTACTTACATTGCTGAAATCTAGTTTTGTGGCTCAATCTGATGATTGTAGCTTACTGTTATCACATTTTACCTTCATTTTCATCACTTTACCCTAATTTCAACAATTCAACTTACAAAAAAGGTTTATCCATCAACCACCCCTCCAATCCAATTAGAATTCTTAGTCCTAATCTTTGCTTGTTTGTGACTAGATCTATTGGATTGGAACCCTCTTTTGAATGTAATACTCTAAGTCATAAATTAGTGGTTTCTTCCTTCTATGGTGGAAACCCTAATTTTTCACTATTACATTTTGGTGAACCTGACTCATTACAACTGTAATTTTGATTTTTGTTTTCAGATCTAAGTGTTTATACAATTCAAATTTACATTTGCAAGTTTAAATTTTCATGGAATTTTAAAAATTTAATGATTGAGTTCACAAAAACCCTAATTTTTAATTCTAAAATTGAGCTTGTGGGTTATCTAACTTGGGTTTATCATTTCAGATTTGATTATTCATTTAATTTGAAATTCAATTTTTCTCTCCTAGATCTCATTTTCAAATTGAACTACATAAATTTAGTGGTTGAATTTACAGAAACCCTAATTTATAATTCTAAAATTTACCGTTAGGGTTGCATAAATTTTAATTTAATTTTTTAGATTTATTTTTTATGAATACATTTCTCTTTCAAATTCACAAATCAAATTGTTTAATTAATTGGTTATCATCTTCACAAAATTTTGTATTGCTTAATCATAATTTTCAAATTCAAATTCAAATTTCCCTCCTTTGTGCATGAATTTTACTACTATTAGTCCTACCTATAATATTCTCATGAGAAGTTGTAGAATTAAGGCTTCCCAATGTTTAGTTACTGAGGATATGGAGCCTAATTTGGATAACTTGTTTCATGAGAATGTGGGTGGTTCTTCTATTGCAACAAATGATGTCATTTATCCCCATTCTTTATATAATTCTCATGATGAGGGTGAATCACTAACTAGGGTTTTTGTTGACCAATTAGAGAAGATTGACAATGAACTTGAATATCTTCAACAATGGAAGAGTCAACAATACTCGGAAAGTGAGACTATCCCATTGATTGAAGGATTAAATGAATGGTTCAAAGTGATAAAATTGGTGTTGATTTGTTGTGTGGCCTTACTCATATTGTTGACACTAATATCATGCCTTTGAAAAGTTTTGTTGAAGCCCTTGGTTACACTCAACCTCCCATTGAATTTAATCATTCTATTCCCATGCCTACGTCTATGCCTAGTGTACCTACTTTCACATCCAACATCATGGCTACTTCCACATAAAATGTTATTCCTACACATGTTAGTAAAGGGGGCAACATTAATAATCAAAATTACTTCATCCCTCCTTCCATGAGTCTTCCATTTGTTACCCAATCATCTCCCATACCTACCTATCATAGTATCCTATCTCCTTATTTTCAAACTCCTACTTTTAACAATGTTACTCCTCAAACTCAATCCAACATATCCAATTTCAACTCATCCACCGAAGCAACCATTAATAGCCTAACTCAAACTGTGCCATCCTTACAATGAAGAATAGCTTCCATAAACCAATGAAAGTATAATGTGTCCACATTTGATGTAGTGAGCCTATTATCTAATGACATTGTTCATGTTCTCCCCCCTAAAAATACGGAAGCTCCTCAATTGGAGCTTTATAATAGAAAAGGTGATCATATGACTCATGTGAAAACATTTCAAACTTTGTGTAGTGATTTTTCCTATGATCAAAGACTTCTGGGTAAATTGTTTACTAGAACATTTAGAGATAAATCTTTGCAATGGTATTGTTCTTTACCTCCTTATTCTACCATGTGATTTCAACAATTAGCTAACACTTTCATTCAACAATTTCACAATAATATTGGTCCCAAAATTACTTTGATTGATATAATGCATTGTAAGTAAGATGTTAAAGAAAAAGTAACTGATTTTATTGGTAGATATAAACATTTGTATTCTCAAATTTCTTATCCTATGCTTGATCAATATGTTCAAATAATTTTCATTTCTAATTTACAAAAAGACATTAGGGATAAGCTTCTCTTTTTTGAGTTTACTTCCTTTATGCAGTTGTACAAAGTGCTTGATAATTATCAACTTCAAGTGAGTCAATTTGAATCATCTCCTTCAATGGCTTCGATTAATAAGAATGAAAGTGCTCAATTTTTTTTTGTAAAGTTTAAACCAAACAAAGGATACATCAAGTTCAATGACAACAACAATACACAACTAGCAGCCACAACAATGGGTGTGCCTCCTTTATCCAAGTATTTTAGAAAAGAATTACTTCCTCTTTCTGAATCTTTTCATAGAATTATGACAAAACTATTAAACAAGAATGTGTTGAAACTTCCTCCCATCAAATCAATTTCCACAACCAAACCTTTGCCACCTCAATATGATGCCAAATCCTTTTGCCAATATCATCGTCAACATGATCATGACACTGAAAAGTGTTATTCTCTGAAAAGAAAGATCCAAGACCTTATTGATAACAATACTATATATGTAGCTAGTGTGAATGACAAAAGAAACAAATCCTTAGCTCCTTTGAATCAAAATCTCCAAATATTTACCAATCCTTTGTCTTTTCACTCCACTAATGTGACTGAGTCTGAGCATCTTGCCTTTTCTCCTAATGATCTTGGCCTTGAGTCTAATAATGTGTTAAATCTTATCGATAAACCTCCTAAGGACCTATGTAATACATTTGATCCTAGTGAGACTATTGAAGCACCTGATAGCCCACTACACACCACTACAAGGATAAAAAACATGCTTTCATGAGGTGTGCTCATTGATCCCACATGCATGGTAAATGTGATAACTAAAGAATATCTTTATACCTTACAATTGCATCAAGTGACATATAATAAATCTGATGTGACAATTAAAATCTTTGATGGTTTCTCTTGTCCTTCTACTGGCTCTATTTCCCTTCCCATTAAGGTTGGTACTAAATCTTTTGATGTTAATATTTTTATTATTTCTACATCAGAACAATTTCATGTAAATTTGGGACATCCTTGGCTCTCTTCCATGAAAGCAACCCCTTCTACTGTTCATAAGTGCTTGAAATACTATCTTAATGACCAAATTGTAAGAATTAACCATATCATGTAGTAACCTAGATTAGAAAAGGGGATATTAATCTTGATTACTTTTGGTATAAGCAAGTTTAACCTCTTAAGCCTCAAAATGATACTCTTTTTCAATCTTATCAAAGATGGAAGAATGAGATGATCCTATCCTTGAGAAAGCCTAGAGATCCTAATCCCATTCCTCTTCTTCATAATAGATCTATTCCTCCTCATCACAATGGACCCAGTCTTCTTCCTACTCCTTCTACTTCTCCTTTAAATGCCATAGGTCTGTGTCCTTCATCTTACAAAGGAAAGCACCTTACATTCCCTATCTTTCAATCCAAAATACCTTCTCCTTTGCATCCTTATTTAGAAGAAGAGAAGTATCCTATGCCCGTTGATCCCAAACCTTCACAAACTTCAGCTAAAACTAAAAGAAACCATTGTGTGAGAGAACATCGATGGAGATATTGTGCTAGAGCTCCTGAACTTGCTTCTCAACCTCTATCATCTCCAAAGACTCCAAATTTTGACATGATCCCATTTATCCAACCTTCACTTGACCTTAGTGAGGAAGTTCAACCTAAATCTCCAAGACATAAAATACTTTAAAAAAATGATGGTTCATGTTCTATTCCAATTAAATATCCTATTTTTAATAAACTTGATGAAGATATGGATGAAAATGTTGTTCATGCTAAGAATGTTGATTCAAGTGATGAATATGAGTATATTGATGTTGATAATAATTTATCTAAACAATTTTCACAAACATTAATCCTAGCTCCTAGTAACAAACAAAGTGATCCATCATTAGAGCATGGTCCTTGTTTGGAACTTGTGATAGCTCCATCTACTGTGCTCAATGTTGCTCCTCTTATATTGTCCACTTTCCCAAAATTCAACGATATGGGGATGCAGATGACTTTCTTGATTAGATTAATTCATGTTGGAGATTCTCTCTCTCTCTCTCTCTCTCTCTCTCTCTCTCTCTCTCTCTCTCTCTCTCTCTCTCTCTCTCTCTCTCTCTCTCTCTCTCTCTCATAACCTTCTTCTATTTATTTCTCAATTCTTCTATTTGTTGTCCCTAGTGTTTTCTACTTGAGGAAAATGAAAAGCATTGAGATCTCTTTTGGTATCTCCCATGTTGACTCAAAAGACACATGCACCCTTCTTCCACAATGGTTCTACTTTCTTTGGGGGATGAGGAAAATCCAATGCATATATATACATGATATACATTATTTATCATAAGAGCATACTAACCCAAGAGTTAAGTAGAACCCTTATGTGTTTTGTGATCATTATCCTTTGATTTTTCCTTCTTGGGGGCCATATTGTTGCAATAATGTGCTTCGCTTTTATATTAATGTATAATACCTTAAAGCAATTGCTACTGATAAGGCATGCAAAATCGCTTTAATGTGGGGGAATACACTCCACTCAATGTTTCTCTCTTTGTACTTCTTAATACTCAACTTCCTTAGCTAACTTAGCCTTTTGCTTTGTAATTATCGTATTTTTCTTTTCATGACTCTTGGTAAGTGAACCTTATTGGATTTACAGTCATGGTTTTGTTTCTCTTTCTTATGATGTCCCTTTTTATTTTGATCTAGAAGTTGTAACATACCTAAAGTCCATTGGGGACTTAGTGTGTCTTTCCTCCTTAGCATTTTGATGAGAGCCTTTCAAAGTGTACCTTTGTACTTTACTGAGAGTATGCTTAGTCTCATAGTCTCGCTAAATTGGGGGCTAAATGTACTGTCCTAAAATGTAGTCCCTTATAATTTTGACCATATTTCGGTCCTCACTTTAGAATTTGCACCCCTAGGCCTTATGAGGACTTAATTCGGCTCATATCATGCAAATTTGACTTCATATTAACTTTAAGCACCCCTTAAATCCTTTATCATGGACCCAAATTTGGGTAGGACCAAGGCATGATGCCTTGGTCCCTAGTAGGAATAGGGTGCCATGCATTGGTCCTCCTAAATAGGGCCTTGCTTTGGTCTCCTTGGCTATTTCAAAAAATAAGAAGGAAACCTAGCCCTATGTCAGCCCATGTTAGAAAATTAATGTGCTTTTCGACTGGCAAGTATAAAAGGAGGCTTTCCCCTCTCATTTGAGTAATCCACACACACACACACACACACATGAAATTTAGTTTAACATAAATCAATAAAGCATCCAAGTCAAGTGAGAAAGAAATTAGTCTTCCTTCAAGCATAGGAGAAACAAAGGTCAAGATTCAAGCATTGGAGTTGGCATTCATGTTGTTAGGTCCTGGGAAGGACAACTGAGAGGGGGGGGTGAATCAGTTGTGAACCAGTTGTCAATAAATTGTAATCCAAATGCAAGTTATTCCAAATTAAACTTAATGTCGGTAAACCAAACCTAAGTATCAGTAAAACAAATTAACAGATATAACAATCCTGGTATAACTTAAAGCATGAAACAAAAATAGAAACAATATCCACAACACATAACACAGAGATTTTGAAGTGGAAACCCGGTAAGGGAAAAACCACAGTTGGAAACCTTACCCACAATCAGATGATACTTCTACAGATAGTATGTGTATACAAATGGGGTTTGCACATGCAGAAAGGCCAACTGCCTAGAGCTCACCACTGAATCACAAAATAGGAGTCACAGTGACTACACAATTGGATGGTTAAATCCAATGATAATGTACTACTCAAAATAGCATCTCTAATGTTGGATTCAGTACCGGTTAAGCTTTGAACATGAGTGTCAAAACACCTTCATAACCTTCCTTCAACCTTCGAATAATGTCTACGTGATTCACCCAAGGGTCTACTTATTTTCGCTCTTCAATATTCGAATACACTCATACCATAACCATATCTATGATATTCAATAAGATCTTACAATCATTTATACAAAACCTAGGACCAAATGAATAGGTCGGCTCACTAAAGATATTGCATTTAAATCAATTACAAATAAGTCTTGATGTGATACAACATGTTGGCTCAATACATTTACCACAATATCCAATCAATAAGAAATCTCCATAACGTGTCATGTTGATCTAGAGTACGGGTCCATAACCTAGACTTATCTATCGGTAGAGGAAAATCTGTCAACTCGGTTAGACCAATAAGCAAAACACCAAATCCAAACTCCCAATCCATGTCTTCGACATGACCAAATGATCTCCAAGTTATCATCACTGTCAATGAATAATATAACCTGTTGGTGAGCACATACCAGTGACTGTGCATGAGCCACTAACCATACCGGTGAACCATATTACCGGTTCAACAACATACCAATATAACCATAGAGATAAATCAACAATGTAGACATTCAAGAAGACAAGTGTTGACATTAATGACAAAACCAATATAACACATGACAAATTCATCCATAATACCATCAATCTCCCCCTTTCGCATTGATGGCAACACTAGATGGAAAAACATCTAAGTACCAAAAATAGAATGCCAAAACCAGTAAACCAATCAATCTCCCAAAGATAGATCAATACAAAGTTTTGTGATGGAAACATAAACCAAAACCAAAATACATATATCCGAAGAGTATATAAAATCTCCCCCTCAATGAGTAATCTCTCCCCAAAGGAATAATGTTTTTCCATAGATATCTCTCCCCCTTTGACATCAAATGCCAAAGAAGTTAAGAATTCAAAACTTAACATTCAGCCAACTACCCCCCCTGAGAAGTAGCTCTCATCCATCAAAGTTGGAAAAAGATTTTTTTGTTAGTTTATGTTGGTTTGATGCCAATCTTCAACATCTAAGTCTTTGCCGATGGGGAAATTACCCCAAGCTTCTCTTTGAGATATTCAAATGTTTCCTTAGGCAAAGGCCTTGTAAAGATATCTGCAATTTGCTCTTTAGTATTCACATAAGCCAATTTCACTTCATTTGCTTCAACATTCTCTTTCTAAAAATTATACTTAATAGAAACATGCTTTGTCTTAGAGTGAAATACCAGATTCTTTGATACATCAATTGCTGCTAAATTATCACAATAAATGATTGTTGATTCTTTGCATTTTACCTTTATATCCTTCAATATTTTCTTAATCCATAATAACCTGAGTATAATTAGTTGCTGCTGCAACATATTTTGATTCTGCTGTTGATAATGATGTACAAGTCTGCTTCTTACTTATCCATGAAATCAATCTGCTACCAAGAAAGAATGCACCGCCAGTGGTACTCTTTCTGTCATCTATGTCACCTACCTAATTTGTATTAGTGTGTGCACATAAATCAAAATTTTGATCTTTAGGATACCATAAACCAAGATTTGTTGTGCCTTGTAGGTACCGAAAAATCCTTTTAACTGTTGATTCATGATTTTCTTTAGGATTTCTTTGAAATCTAGATACAATACATACTGCATTCATTATATTAGGTCTTGTTTGTGTCAAATATAGTAAACCTCCAATCATAGATTTGTACCTTGTCAGATTAATAGGAGTTGAATCATCCTTCAATGTCAATTTGTCAGTTGTAGTCATAGGAATACTTACTGGTTTGGAATTTTCTATACCAAATTTCTTCAAAAGTTCCTTCAAGTACTTTGTTTGACATATGAATATACCTTTATCTATTTGTGAAATTTGCAAACCTAGAAAGAATTTTATCTCTCCAATCATAGACATTTCAAATTCTTTTTGCATCTGATTAGCAAAGTCCTTACATAATCCATCTTCACCTCCAAAAATGATATCATCTACAAAGACTTCAATAACCAAAATATCATCATTGTTAACTTTGTAATATAAATTGTTGTCAGCATTTCCTTTTGTGTAACCAAGCTTCAAAAGATATTTATCCAATCTAGCATACCAAGCTTTGGGATCTTGCTTTAATCCATATAAAGCTTTCCTTGACCTAAAAACCATATCCTTATTATCTGTCAAAGAAAATCCATCAGGTTGTTCAATAAAAACTTCCTCCTCAAGATCTCCATTCAAAAATACACATTTAGCATCCATTTGATAACTTTATAGTTCTTATAAGCTACAAATGCAAGAAATAGTCTAACTACCTCAATTCTGGCTACCGGTGCAAAGGTTTCATTATAATCAATTCCTTCTTTCTATGAATAACCTTTACAAACTAATCTTTCTTTGTTTCTAATAACTTCTCCATATTCATTAAGTTTATTCCTAAATACCCATTTAGTTCCAATTACATTTTTGTCTTTAGGTCAAGGAACCAATGTCCAAGTATTATTCTTTTCAATTTGTTCTAATTCATCTTCCATTGCTTTTATCCAATGTTCATCCTTACAGGCTTCAATAATAGATGTTGGTTACACTAGATAAATTAAACATAACTCTTCATTTGCCAGTCTTCCTCTAGTCATAACACCTTGATTCTTATCTCCAATTATCTGATTCTCTGAATGATTCAATTTTACATACTTGGGTTTGTTCTAATTAACACTCACAGGCTGTTGTTCTTCAGTCACTGTTCAGTTTTTAGATGATGTTAGTGTGACTAGGTCTTCATTTTGTATCGGTACAATCTTTACCGGTTGATCTATGATCATTTCAACTATTGGTTCAACGGACCTTGAATCTCCTCTAAAGTGTTCATCTATCTTCACATTAGTACTCTCAATTATTTTTTGTAACCTTTTATTATAACATCTATATGTCTTGGTTTTAGATGAATAACCAAGAAATATTCTTTCATCACTTCTAGGATCAAACTTGCCAATATACTCATCTCTTCTAATATAACATTTGTGTCCAAATATTTTGAAGTATTTAAGAGTAGGAATATGACCAAACCATAGTTCATAAGGGGTCTTACCGGTTTCACTTTTGATGTGAACTCTATTGAAAGTATAAACTGTTGTATTCACTGCTTCTCTCCAGTACACATCAAGTAGATTTGCTTCCATTAACATTGTTCTTGCTGCATCCAGAATAGTTTTGTTCTTCCTTTCTAAAACTCCATTCTGTTGGGGTGTCTGGGGTGTTGAAAGTTGTCTTTTGATTCCATTCACTTCATAGAATGCATTAAATGATGGACTTGAAAAGCACTGAGAGGGGGGGTGAATCAGTGACACCAAAACAAACACAATTTCAAACACTAACTAGTAGATGAACTTAACCAAGCATTTAAACAAAATACATGCTATCCAAAATGAAATAACAACATCCACATAAAGTAGAATATCCACCATAACACAAGTGTTTATACGTGGAAAAACCAAATAGGTAAAAACCACAGTGACATGGAACTCACAAGTTAACTATCTATAGTAATAGATAACTATCCGGTTAAGGTCTTACAAAGTGCTCTGCTAGGAGAAAAAATTGTTAGAGATCCCAAGCTTGATTAGAAACTTATACCCTGTTAAGAGTACTTCCCTGTTAGGAGTAACCTCACTAGAGGATTTGAGAATCCAAACTAATGGATCACCTTGTTAGAGGATTTGCACAATCAAGCTTGTTAGATCTTACCCAATTAGGGAATTTGATTCTGTTGTAATGATTAGAAAACAACAAGAATGGTTTGATTTGTTTTGAGTAGCACAATGTTTACTTGATCAGATCATTCTAAGTACATTCAACACTGCTCTTCATCTTAACACTTATCACTCGTCAACAAAATCTTTCACTCTTTATGCATATCAGTATTCATATAATCTCCTCTTCTATATCAGTTATCAGTTTCAAATGATTCACTAAGATGTCTTTAAATAGACATACAAATCTTATGTCGGTCATAGGAAATCAAAACACAATTTCCTAGGTGCAGTGTATCTAGACAAGTAAACATAACTCATCACAAAAATGACCGCCAAGAAAACGGTGCTGGTAACTCATCACAAAAATAGATACCAGTTAGAACAGTCAATACCGGTTGGAACAAAACATGTGAACCGTTGTCCTGGAATCTTCTGCTTGATCTCCATCTTCATCTTCATCTTCATCTTCATTTTGATGCCGACTTAATGTAACCATGGGTTATCTCTTATGCACATACCGGTTGACACAGAGTATCAGTTAGAGATGAATCTTAAACATACCGGTTATCAGTGAAACCAATGAAGTTACACTAGTAGTCAATGGAATCATATGTGTGTGTGAGAATGTTTCATCAATGACAACAAGTAATGAATACATTATAATCATCATCATGCCAACAATCTCCCCCTTTGGCATTGATGGTAACACTTAGAAAATTTTAGAGTAATACAATACCGCTAAGTGTGCATACACAACATATTTACACATGTGTTCATATTCCCCTTTAATGCAATACTCCCCCTTAATGCATGTATAAAAACAAAATATTCAAAAACACGCATACATATTATTACTCCCCCTTTGACAAAAATGCCAAAATGATAAAGTAAAATATATACATATATATAAAAAATCTGTATCAAAGTGTTCAACATATATTACAACTTTTTTTTTTTTAAAGTTCATGCACTGGCTAATCTAATAAAAATATCATTGAAGTTCTGATTCATCTGGGATAAAGCATTTTCCCATGATTCTAGTATGTTAGCAGTATACTCAGATTTAGATACCAACTGGGAATGAAATTCTTCCATTGAGTCTAGCATGCAGGTTTCAGGAGTAGCAAGAATAGCTTCTGCATTGGAGTAGGCTCTCTGAAGAATGTCGACCTGTGAGGTGAGTTGACTCTTGAGCTCTCTTAGAGATCAGAATATCTTAGCCTTCTCATTATCATTCATGTTCAGTCTGTCATGCAAATCATCTACAAACCGGTTAAAGGCATGAATGGAGTCCTGGACTGGGACATATGCCTTGCATAACCTTTCCATTTCTTGCTCGATTTCAACTTGACTCTTAAAAATGTCAGAGTAAAAGAAAGTAACATTGGAGGTAGAGGAAAGATACTTTCCTCCAGATTCAATAGCTTTCTTCATTAGACTTCCATTATTAGATAGAGCCATTTTGCCACTTTCAATGTTCTTTTCCAGTTTATCTCCATATTTCTTCTTGTGGCTCTTCTGAGCAGACATTTGAGCAACATCTTCAAGTGACTTGATTTGATCAGATGCACTTGCAACTAACTAACCAAGTTTGTTGATGTATGTAGGAAGATGTGCAATAGCTGTTTTCGGTAGTAAATCATATAAAATTTCTACTACATTCTGGATTGTCTCTTCTTCAATCCTTTTTTTTTTTAGTCTCTTCTTGTGTGCTCGAGATTGCATAACATTAGAAATCTTCATCATTTCTGATGCACTCAAAGTGTTCATGTCAATGGGTCCTGAAATACTTAAAGAATCATCACCATCATCTTCAAGTAGCTTCTGCTTCATCGGTTTAGGGGGTACACTCTTAATGATAGCTCTTTCTGTGTTCATCTCTATTATTTCTCTAGGTAACTGAGTGACAACTTTCTCAGTAGATTCCTTTTGAGTATTTTCAATGATCGGTGGAGATTGGGGTTTCTCCAGTTGTTCTGTTTCCAGTTCATTATCCACTATTAGTTGAATACCCAGTTGTTCAACTAATGAAACTTGTACTTCAGTGTTTGCAGGAGGATCTGTAGACACCTAAAAATGTCTCATTGATCTAATTATTCCTCTAATTGATTAAATAATTCTTTAATTCTTTAATTAAGTTAATTAATCTCATTCTTCTAATTTCTTATTTCCTTATCATCTTACTAATTATTCTATTTTCGATTCTATCATCATTTAATCATTTTAACCATTTTCTAATGTTAATTAAATATTTATTATTTAATTAATTCTAATTAATTCCCCAATTTAAATAATCTTTATTATTTGAATAAATTCTATTTTCAATTTCTATCTCTAATCATCTAATCATTTAACCCTTTTCTAAATATTAATTAAATATTTATTATTTAATTAATTATGATTTTAATCCTTTAATTTAAATAATCTTTATTATTTAATTAAAATTCCATTTCTACATAATTAAATAGTTTCTTGAAATTATTTAATTAATTAATTAATTCTTCAAATCCAAATCCCCAAATTCTAATTTCATTTAATTTCTTATTTCTTCTAATTTCTTCCAAATTCTAGTTACATGTGCATGATTTCAAAAGCCAAATTGAAAATCAAAGTCAAGTTCTAAATATATTCAATTACTAAATTGAATTAAATAAATTCAATATTTGAATTAAAATCTCATACAAAGATTAAATTCAAAATCTAAGTCTAAATGCAAGCACATGCTAAATTAATTAATTAAATCATTTATCTCTCTAGTCTCTATTTTTATCTTCTAGTTCTCTTTGTCATATTCTTTATTTCCTCCAATCATTCTTTTTCTTCTTTCAGTTATCTTTTTCTCAATCAGTTGACTCAATTAATCTATTCAATCTATTTTGTTTCACCACCAGGTCAGCAATTCAACTATCAATCAGCATATGAGCTCACTTGAGTTCCACCTCTTGATCATTTTGTTCCACCTTTCAATCAATCTTCTCCAAAAATCTTTAAATTGAACACCCAATCTCCATTTTCAACAATCACGAACTTTGAATCTTTGTGTCACTTGCAGGTTACCAGCACAATATCTGAGAGCCATCATACCACAGAGAAGAGAAGAGCAATGGAAGTTATACACAGTCATGGATTAGGGAGTCTTTAATTGATTTCATTTATAGTTCCTATTTTGCTTGATTGTGTTATTTCATTGTTCGTTTGTTAGAATTCTTTGATTAGATAGGGATTCGTGATTTCCCTTTGATTCTAATTGATATTTTATAAGATGAATTTTACATGCACACATTTTGGTGAACCCGACGTGAACAACAACTTATTTACCTCCTCTATTTCTATGTAATTTTTGTAGATAGTATGGATTTTTTTGTTTTTATAGGTTTTGCATGGATTTCGAGAAAAAATTTGTCATCACACAATCGCATAGACAGTGTTACGCATTCCACCCTTCGGGGTCACACATTCGACCTGACAGGGTCATGCAATCACCCTTTCTAGATCACGCATTCATAGGGAAAATTGGTATTTGACTGTTTCTATTCTCATATCCTTTCTATTCTTTGATCTATTTAATTTTGTCTAAAATTGAGTAAATCTGGAAACAGATTATTTTTCATGATTTTATTATAACAGTTTATGGCACGAAAGGTACAATTCAAGATTTCAAGTGCTAGAAGGACAAAGGAACAAAGAAGACAGGCCAAATGCTATCAAAGGGTTCTCCAAGTAGAAAAGTAGATACAAGACTAGGAAGATCAACCAACCTTTGATAGATATAACAACTTAGTTCTGATGAATACTAAGAGGGGGGGTGAATTAGTATGCCAAAAATCTTTGCACTTAAACACTTTACAAGGCTAACAGTAAACCAGTAAAACAATTTAGCAGATAGACCAGTTAGCACACATGCAAACCAAATAGAAAATAATGCATTCACCCACAAAAGCACAAACACCATAACACATGAGATTTTGATGTGGAAACCCAAATGGGAAAAACCATGGTGAGATGGAACTCACAAGTAACTATCTGCAGAACAGGAACCAGACTGGTTAAGGTCTTACAATGTTCTTTACTAGAACAGATCCTGTTAGGAATCTCAATCTCTGTTAGGAGATAAGTCCGATTAAAGATTACCTTGCTACAGGATTTTAGATCCATAGATGTGAACCACCTTGTTAGAGGATTTCCAAAAGGCTTTTGGGCCTACCCGGTTAAGGGCTACAAACTTGTCAAAGATGTGAGTAATCAACAAGTGATCGATCTAGCTAATAGCACAAATTGCTTGGTTAGATCCTTGATAGCTCGTTCCTAATGCATTCCAGCATTACTTTAGTCTTCTACACATTCATACTCTCTCTAAATCCTCAACCACCTTAAACACTAGCAACAACATAAACTTTCGCAACAACCACATCAACAACCTAAAACCCTAGACATGATGTCCTTATAAAGGAATCTGATTTCATGTCAGTCCAATAGGATTACATTACAATTTCCTAGGTTCAATGAACCTGGACATACTTGGTAACATGACACAAAAAGCACCGTTAAAGTGTCAGTACCATCAAATAATCGGTGGATGGTAACTCATCACAAAATGTTGGTTGGTAACTCATCGCAAAGTATTACCGGTTCATACAAAATGTCGGTTCAACCAAAATGCCGATTGTTGGTTTGACAAAATGAAGACTGGTAAAAATGTGTTATGCCGCTTTAATACCTCATACCGCTTGGGGTCAACATACCGCTTCAGACCAGTTTACACATTCTGCAAAACACCAATAGTCTAACGACTATAATACAACATACCGGTTGTAACATATTCCGGTTGAGCTTAGGCTCATACATATAAAGGAGATCTCAATGCAAGTGTGTGTCCATCAATGACAATCACATCATAAACATCAAAAATGCCAACAAGTTCTCTCATATTAAGTTAAATATGATTTGATTAATATTGAATGGATGGTGAGAGATTTAGGTAGGGCCTCACAATTGGTTTTGTAGGTTTCTAATTGGGTTTAGCTTAATTTTTTTTTTTGTGTTATCTGCCTGTCTGTCATGCAATCATCATGTTTGGATTATGCAATTGATCTATTATTGTCACGCATTCGAGCTATCAGAATTACGCATTCGCTATGTTATGTTCACGCATTGGGTCTGTAAGTGTGACGCAACTCGCGCAGGTATTGTCACGCATTCGTTTATGTCAATTTTTTAATTTTTGTCTTCTATCGATTTGATTTTACTACTAATCATTTGTTTGCAGCTTGTGGAGAATTTATAGAAAGGATAGAATTAGTATTAGATCAATTGCACTCATAATCTCAAACTTCATCTTTTGGTGCTTAAAATCAACAATAGTTAAAATGGACATGCATGCATAATCTCACGCTTTGTCTTTTGGTGCTTAAAATTAACATTGGCTAAAATTGACATGCATGTATAACACTTCAATTTGGGCTTAAAATCAACAATGGTTAAAATTGACATGCATGCCTTCATATTTCAATTTGGTGTTTAAAATGGACATGCACATGCATATTCAACACCTAAATTTGGGCTATAAAAAGGGACGTGAATCAGGTTGCATTAGATTAAATCACATTTGATTTTTTTAAGGTAAAGAATTTTTATCGTGTTTGGGGTGGACCTACTGTTGCATTAACTAACTTTCCACCTACCTTCGGGGTTTTGGGAGAAAGGAAGGAGGTGACAACGACATCCCATTTTATTTTATTCCACGTAGTGAGGGTTATGTTTGACTGGGGATTTCATCACCCCATAGAGGTACTTCAAATTGGGATGCGTTGGGGATATCATCTCTCCCAACGTACTCTCGAGCGGGTTTTTTGAGCCGCTATATAAATATGTTGGTCAAGCGGCTAGAGTTTGAGTGAATTTGACGTATATGGGGGCCTTCCCTACACTGATAAGCTCAACTAAAGTCTTAAGTGGCTTTCTCTGAGAATCCGTTGTTGGATTGGGACCCCTCGAAACCTTATACCACGAACCAATTTAGTAGCCCTAAATCCCACATCCAATAATTCTAGGAGTGCAGATCATACCCCATAGATACCCCTCATGTACCTTACATTATGAGACATAAATCCCTCAGTGATAAGATCTTCGGATCTTCGGGGTAAGAGAGACTAGCATGCCCGACAAGTGTGTATCGTGGAGTGGAGCCAGTGCTGCTAGACTCTCTATCTGTCCATCTTGTTTCGGTATTTTGTTGTGGGGGCCTTAGTGAATGGATCCCACTTTCCAGCCTAAGATTGTATTATGTCCTTTTATATGTATCATTGTATCAGATCGATATTGAGTCATTCCTTTCAGCTATTTCAAGCCCTATCCTACGTATCTCTGAATTTTTTGAGATTCTTTGAAAAACCAGTTCAGTCAGCTATATTTACCTCCAAACAATTGTTCTTAGACTTGAAGAAACCATGAAACTGGTCTTATACATAGAATTACTGAAAACAAAGTCCATTTTTTTTTGAAATGTCAAAACTCAAAGGTTTATACACTTGTGACCCTAGGAAGTCCTTGCATGGCCTCATTTATGTCCTTACTATCATCATAAGTCCTTTCTTACGTCCTTACTATCATCATAAGTCCTTGCATAGTCCTCATTTATGTCCTCATTATCATCCACAGCCATTGCATAGTCCTCATTTTATGTCCACATTATCATCCCCATATACGTCTTCATCTAGATCTCATATATGTCTTTCTTAGTCCAATATCATTTATAGAGTCATAGCATGTGCCATAATGGGTCTAATAGGTGATGGTTTTCTCCCCTTTGAGAAACCTATTCTAGTACCAAACGGTGGTCAACGAGAAATCATTGACGGTCTAGCTAACTTAGCCTGGGATTCAAGGAGAAACGGACCTCGGTATATAGGAATCGAGTATGAGATAAATATCAAGTCTAGGATTGCCCATAGAATTGATAGAGAGATTGAGACAGAACATCTAAGACAAGAAATGGAAAAATTGCATTACAGAAATCCAGAAATGCTCAACAGGTCTCGCGTCAAAATCCCCAATAGAGAGTCTAGTCTAGTTTTCCATACCTCATATCTATGTCTATAGTCTAGCATTAGTCATCGTCTTGCATTAAAGCACCCTCATATAGTAGTCTTAAATGTCTGTGACAAGGTCACAAAAGGCAAAAGGTATAATGGACCCAAACAACGACCAGTCTGTAAATCCAACTTAGAATATGGACATATCAACTAGTCAACAATCAAGTTCTCAAGCAATGTCTATCCTAAATGAATTACAAGAGCATTTAACAAATGAATAAATTGAATCAGCTCAACAAGATCCACATGTCCTTATGATCTTAGATGCACTTATACATAGTGATAGGGATAAATATCTCCCACCTTTATTACAAAATGGGGCAAAACTACCTAAAGATTTTGATGTCACAAAGATCTTACCACTAGGAAAAACTTTAGGTCAAGATAACAGTCAAACACCGCCCATAACACAAATGCAAGCAATGACCTCCAGTTTTCCTCAAAACGTACCTATCCAAACAAATGTCAATACAAATGTAAACTTTCAAACAAGTGCATCATCTTCGGTGATCAATGTTAGTATACCAACACAAACCATACCGATAATATCAAGTGTCTTAGTGTTGACATATGCACACTCCAATGAGACATTGTATGTGATTGAAGGTTTTTTCATTGATGGCAACCTTGCAATCTTATAACACCAGCAAAGGCATTATACCGGCATCATCAGATCACACTCTACACCAGCACTCAGGACACCAGCACCGGCACAGAAGAAAGGAAGTATACCGACACAAAGGTCGATAGGATTTTTGTTATATTATATTTTGTTTATTATTGTAAGTCGACTTGGCAAATTGTAAAATGACTCTTATATATAAAAGAGATCATTGTAGACATTTGTAATGAATAATGTAGAAGCATTAAGGAAAATATTAGGCAGACCTAATGTGTGAAATATAGGTCAAGGGGTATATGTAAAGAACAGAGCAGGAACCAGTACTGAATTAGGCATTGAAGATGCTATTGTAAAGCAGTACAAGATATTGGATTTTTATAATCCTTGTTGTAAGTCAGTGAGACTTCTCATTGAGAAGTGAGCTCTAGGCAGTTGGCCTTCCTGCATGTGCAGGCCCCTATTGTAAGTAATATTCTCTTATTAGCCAGTGAGTGAATATTGTGGGTCACAAATCCCACCGAGGTTTTTCCCACATCGGGTTTCCTCATTAAAATCTTGTGTTATGGTGTGCTTTTCATGTGGATGTTCTTGATTCTGTTTATTGCATTATTTCTTGCATACTGGTACACTGTTATATTATGTTCTGCATGTTTTAAGTTAAGAAATTCTAATTACTGGTTAGATACTGATTCACCCCCCCCCCTCTCAGTATCTGTGGGACCCCTAACAATTGGTATCAAAGCTTGGTCCTCTATTTTCAAAAGCCTAATAGCTTGAGGAAGATTTTGACACTAGTAAAGATGGAAAATCTGATGAAGCAACTAGAAGGAGCTCTTATAGACTATGATGCAGAGAAATTGAAAAATATCAAACTAGAAGATGATTTAAGGGCAGCTCAGGATATCATTCAGGCACTTCAAGAAAATTTTACTGTTGCAAGAAATAAGAGAAGAGAACTTTGTGAAAAATTGCAAAATGAGAATGATGAAAAGGAATCACTTAATGATATGATAAGCAAATTGAAACAAGAGAACATGACAACAAAAAATGAGATGAAAGATATGACTATGAGATTTTGCAAAGAGATTGAGGATAGGAAGAAGAATGAAGAAGAATTGACCAAAAGACTAAGTGATGCAGAAAATGAGAACACAAGACTTAGCTATGAAAATGACATGTTGAAGACAGATCTGATGCATACTCAGAATGACTCAAATGAACTAATGAGACAAAAAGAAATCTTAGAAAGAGAATTGGAAATTGCAAATCAACACAAAGAAAAATTCAAGAAAAGCTCAGAGGAACTTGGCACCTTGCTGAAGAATCAAAAACCTAAAGCTGACACTTCTGGAATTGGCTTTGAAGTTTGTGAAAGCTCTGGTACTGCAAATACTCAGGATCACAGCAAACCGGTAAGACAACCTAATGCTTATAAATTCAATGGAAAATCCTTTAACTGTAATAAGTATGGTCATAGAGCAAATGAATGTAGATCTAGAAATTATCAGAATATCAACACAACCACCGGTCAATGTTCTAAATGCAACAAAGTTGGTTACAACTCTGAAAACTACAAAATGAATGTCAGATGTTATGTTTGTGGAAGATTTGGATATTTATCTAATCAATGCAGAACACAAACTGACATAGGTTATGGGAAAGCTATTCAGAAGAATAATGTAACTTGTTATGCATGTAATAAGATTGGGCATATTGCTAAATTTTGTAGAAGTAAAGGAACATCGGTAGACAACAAAAGTTCTAGCTTGAAAGGTAAAGAAAAAGTTGAAGAAGTTAAGCAAGAATTCTCAAAACAATGGATTAGAAAAGCTGATTTAAACATTGGGAATACTCCTCCACTAGTAGAACCAACCAATGCTTCACTGGCAGGATAGAGTGATGCTTCACCGAAATTACAAAGCAGTGCTCCACTAGCAGAAAGTTCTTCATCTAATTGAAGAAAGTTTCCTTGAGGGTTTGGCAATCTAATGACATGTGCTATTATTCCCTCGGTTAGAGATAAGAAGTTGGAAATTACTTATTACCGGCAAACAATGTTAAGTGAATACTTAACCGGCATGCAATTAATGTGGTAGATGGCGAAAAGACATTATAAAGTTAAAGTTTTGGCTCCATTTTATTTCACTGAGATTTCAAATTTTTGAAGAGCACGAAGACTCCGAGCGAAGGCATTTCAAGCAAGAAGAAAGAACACTCCAAGCAATCATCCATCCAAGGCAGTAAAAGGTATTTAATCATGGCATCCACCTCTGCAATTGAATATATAGAAAACCCTACTGTTGTTGAATTAATAAAAAGACCTAGGCCCGTATTTCAGTTAGTTCCTGAGATAGCAAAGAAGTATGATACCTTAGGTGCTTTTTCTCAAATTCCTAAGGGAGTTGTTTATGCTGAAGACCCTAGAATGTACATCCACTACAACATTGAAGAGTTAGGAGATGAGGAAATTAAAACCATGTATAAAACCAGCAATATAAAGGATGAACACAAGGTCATTGAGACCCTAGGATTTACAGAAATCCTTAGCATTCCTTAATTTCCCAAGGATGTGATTAGGATAGTTTTAAGCAGGGTACATGGAGAATTTTTCTTGTTAGATGCAATCCATAAGATCACTAAGGAAGCTGTGAAAGCTGTCACAGGGTTACCAACCACCATTAAAAGACCAGATAAAACCAAGAAGGTTTCCAATGACCTAGTTATAAACCTAACTGGTGCAACATTCGACAAGAGGTCTCTAAGAGTTAATGATGTAAAAGATATCAATTTGAGATTCATCAATATGATATCAGGGTATAAAGCTACTCATGCTAATAGACTCAATTCAGTTTCAAGCTTATGCATTCAGAGTGCTTATGATATGGTCAAAGATAATGAAAAAATTGACATATGTGAGTGGTTAAAGTATAAATTAATTGACAATCTTGGAAAGATCAAGAAGGACAAGAAAGGAACTTTCAGATTTGGAAATCTGTTAGTATGCCTAATGCTACACATAACAAAATAGGTTCCTGGTATAGGTTACAAAGAACTTGGATATGACATACCAGTAGGCAAACAATTGACTGAACTATTCAATAACATGGGTGAAAACAAGGAAAACAAGGTTATCACAGAAGATTGTAGAAAAATACCAAGATGATATATGCTTTGTCATCAAGAAAGATGAAATCTGGATGGAAGCGATCATCCCAAGGATAGTTTGGGTAACCGAGATGGGCTATGAAATAGATGATCACATAGTTGAAACATATGCTAAAGCACTTCTAGAAGCCCCCAGAGAACCCAAGGAAGAAGTATTTGGTAGTGCTAAAACCATAGAAAGTCAAATTCAATCAAAGAAAAGGGTGAAAAAGGTTGAGGCAGTTGTAAGGAAAGGGTCCAGACAAGCAAAAGCCATCAAAGAAGATGTATTGAAGAAAACCGGCATAACAAAGGATGAGTTAGTAGCTCCACAGCCTAAAACTCACCTATCACTGGTAGGTACTTCTTCAAGAAGTGACATGCCTACAAATTTCAAAAGAGTTGTAAGAAAAAGAGATCCCTCATCGGCAACCACACCTTCACCTAGGAGGACAAGGAAAAAGTAACAAGCAGTGAGATCTCCAGTAAGAAAGGCCACACCAAAGAAGAAACTGACATCCAAGAAGAAGAAAAGGACAAACAAAGACTTGGCCCCTCTTGATATACTACTGAATGAAACCATAGAGGAAGGTAAACTGAAGAACATAGAGAAAATATATGACACTCTAACAACTGATGAGAAAGAACAAGTTGAACATAGTGTTATAGTACATATGGATATCTACAAGAAATTTTTGATGGAAGTAGTCAATGAAATTCCTGATGAATTATTCAACAGACTTGAGGCAAGAAGACAAGAAGTGATAGAATTGGATAAGAAAATAAAAATTGAGAAGCTAATTGTTGTATATCCGGTAAACTCTCCACAAGAAATTGATGATCTGATTGCAAAGGCCAACCGATCAGTATTCTCTACTGCACACCGGTATATTTCACTAATGGCAGGAAGAGTTAATGAGGTGATAGAGGAAACAAAAGATGGATGGGATATATTCCTAGTTGAGAAAGATAAACAACAAGAATACAGGAACCCCAAACCTATAAAGGTATATCAGAAAGATAGAGACAAGGGCAAAGGAAAAGTTGGTGGACCACCAAGTATCAAGGTTAGAGACAACTTACCCCCACCTTCTTTAAATACTCCACCGGTAAAAACAACAACTATTGAAGATCCATCGGCAGCCGAGAGTATGGATGTAAAGGATAATAATCCTAATTCTGAAGTCCTATATACTATGGATGTTGATACTCAAAAGATCAACATAGTAGTAGACAAAGATACAACTGATAAGTCAGATATGGCTAGTGAGCCTCCGGAAGCAGGGGAAACTGATAAACCGACAGAGGATGAAGAGAAAAAGGTAGAGACTGAGACAAAGACTGAGGCAATGAAACATACTGAGAAACAAATAGAGATAAAGGCTCCAAAACAACAACAACCCGAATAGGTACATAAGGAAACAGTGCCACCGGCAACTAGTGAAGTAGGAAAACCAGTGCTTAAAGAAATGCAGACACAAACTGACCTACCAGAGGTCAATACAATCTTGGTTACTTCCACCGGTACTTAGATTGTTGGATCATCATTAGGATACAAGTCAACCAATGTGATTAAGGTATTATTAGATTCAATCAAGAAAATAACCGACTGCAGCTCACAAGCTTACAAGGCAATTGATGATTCCATACCAATTTTGAAGGTAATTGCTCCCAATTGTGATATAGACAATAAAGATTCTTTAGGACAATTGGATACATTGTGTAAATATATCTCAGAAAACATTGAGAAAATAAAAGAAGAGTCAGTGAAGGATAAAGTAGAAGTTGAAAAACATAAATTCTTTGATGAGCAAATAAAGAAGTGTAACAGAGATTTTGACACACTTCTACCGGAATTATGTAATTTGTTGAAAGAGTACAAAGATACCTGTAAAACAAACTTTTTGACTGTAGATATTGACAAGAAAATGAGAAAGGTACAGGATGAGATCAATAAACTTGCAGATAGTTTTGTCAACTCACCTGATACACTATCAGTTTTTGAAGAGAAGATAACAAATTTTGAGGAAGAACTACTCAAATTGGAAAGAGAGAAAGAAAGAATAATAAATAAGGCAAAACATTTGAGATCTAAACTAAGTCCAAGATTGGACTATCTAGCATCTCTGTGGAAGGAAATTTCTAAGGCATTAATACAGGGAAGCAAAACACTGGTAGAGCATTTGCAACATCTCACCGGTACAGTGAAGAGAATAGAGACAGCAATAAAGGATAGCAAGAAGTTTATGGATAGTATAAACTTGATTTTGGGAGATCTTTTTCAAATTATAACTACCCAGCTACAAGGTTGAAACCACAAACTCTACTGACATTTTGACAACCTTTGTCATTGATGCCAAAGGGGGAGTAGTGGGATGAGAAAATTCAAATCACAGACAGGAATCATATGCTCAAGGGGAGCACACACATTTTTGGTAACATTTTTGGACTACACATTTTTGGATACTTTTTGAAATTTCTCATGAGTGTTGCCATCAATGCCAAAGGGGGAGATTGTTGGCATATGCACACTCCAATGAGACATTGTATGTGATTGAAGATTTTGTCATTGATGGCAACCTTGCAATCTTATAACACTGGCAAAGGCATTATACCGGCATTAGCAGATCACACTCTACACCGGCACTCAGGACACCGGCACCGGCACAGAAGAAAGGAAGTATACCGGCACAAAGGCCGATAGGATTTTTATTATATTATATTTGTTTATTATTGTAATCTGACTTGGCAAATTGTAAAATGACTCTTATATATAAAAGAGATCATTGTAGACATTTGTAATGAATAATGTAGAAGCATTAAGGAAAATATTAGGCAGACCTAAAGTGCAAAATATAGGTCAAGGGGTATATGTAAAGAACAGAGCAGGAACCGGTACTGAATCAGGCATTGAAGATACTATTGTAAAGCAGTACAAGATATTGGATTTGTATAATCCTTATTGTAAGTCAGTGAGACTTTTCATTGAGCAGTGAGCTCTAGGCAGTTGGCCTTCCTGCATGTGCAGGCCCCTATTGTAAGTAATATTCTCTTATTGGCCAGTGAGTGAATATTGTGGGTCACAAATCCCACCGAGGTTTTTCCCACACTAGGTTTCCTCATAAAAATCTTGTGTTATGGTGTGCTTTTCATGTGGATTTCTTGATTCTATTTATTACATTATTTCTTGCATAGCGGTACACTGTTATATTATGTTCTGCATGTTTTAAGTTAAGAAATTCTAATTACCGGTTAGATACTGATTCACCCCCCCCCCCCCCTCTCAGTATCTGTGGGACCCCTAACACTTAGCACCTATTCAAACACAAGCAACAAGTGCAACCCAACCTCTGGTTTCCTATTCTATAGGATCGACATATAGTCACCAAAATGAAAATCTAGGTCTTACCAATACAACAAGTACAACTCCACCAAACATGGGTTCACATATCACTTATTTCACGATACCTAGTGGAATGCACAACACAAAATTATAATCATGGTACCTTCCAACAACCTCCTAGTTATGCAACCATGAATCCTTTTATGGGACATACACAAACACAATGTGTACCTTTGACCCAAATAGATATTTAGTCTCAGCAATTACAGAATTTGCAACAACAAATGATGACCATGCAGACCGGTAACAATAAAAACAACTACACAATGCAGGACTTATGTCCTTATCCATTCGATCACACATTATACATGCTGCCTTTCCCACAACATTTTGAAACACCTAAATTTGATAGATATCGAGGGAAGGGTGATCCTAGAGACTATATCAGAGAGTTTTTTACGACATGTATAGAGGTTGCAACAAAAGATACTTACTTAATGAAACTATTTCCTAAAAGTCTGGGGGGACCGACTGTTGGGACTCATTAAATTTGGTCAAGTTTTGAGGCGCATTTCAAAATGTTACATTCGCATTTTCAGAAAGGCACCTAATCTCATTTAGGTGGCCTAGTTAGAGAGAGGGCAAAATGGAGCCTGTTGATTTTCAAAGGGTAAGGCTTGGGAAATGTTTCTTACACCTTTCATTTGGCCTATGAAGTGTTCTGCAACTCTCAGTTTTCAGTTTGGATTAGTTTATCAAGTACCCATTTCAAGGGGTGAGCTGAAAGTGCGTGTTAGGTGCAAGTGCAGATTTTATTAAGTAGCCTACTTTGAGCACCTATAACTTTTGACTGGTTGATCGTCATGGTGAAATTAAAAGTGGACTAAATTCTATGCATAAAAGTGAGTCCACATGAAAAATTTCAAGTCCCTATGAATCCATTTGCTTAGTTTGGTAGGCTCAATCCGTTTGCAGTTTATGGTTTGCACAGGTCCCTGTTTCGATAGCTAGTCAGAGCCTCGCTTTGCACATTTGTAAAAGATGCCCCAGTGAATGTCATGTCAAAAAAAAAATTCCGAGCTATTGCTGGTATAAAAGACAAGCCATGTTTCAAATTTCAAGCTCCTACCAATCTGTTTGATTAGTTTTCAAAAGGGTTTCTTGAGCCACCCTATTCAGTGTTCCGCATTTTCATTGCTACATCAGTTAAAGTTCCTATTTTCATGAGCACGCCATTTGTACCCAGTCAGCCTTTTGGTTGAACTGAGTATTCTAAGTTTTGATCTATACTTCAAGGTACCTATGCCTCAAGTTTGAGGGTCTACGGAGATCATTTGATATTTTTAAGAAAGGCATTATAAGTTCCCTGTGCATTGACTTTATCAAGTCCACAGTCCTGACAAAGCTAGTTGGTCATCTTTGACCATTAATATTTCTTTACTCGGGATTCATCATGAGAAACTGCTTGGCAGAGTTCATGTTTGTATATCAGAGTACACACCTGTCAGTTTGCAAGGTCCAGAAAGGTGTTTTGACTAGTTTGAAAATTACATCTTTGCGATTAAATGTGAAAATATGGCGCAAGCGCCTAAAAGTTGCAAAACTCGGTTTAATGATCAGAAAATGGTGCGAGTTGATTCCAGAGGAGTGTTCAAGGTTCCTGAGGCATTTTGAAGGTCAGTTACATGAAAACAAAAAAAAAATTATAGTCAAACCCACTTTGGGGCCCAACCTGGCTCATGCTCGTGCATTGATTTAATTGGTGACTTGGTCCACTGCGAGAATTTCAAAATATAAAAATTTGGATTATGATCATGAGACATGTTATAAGAGTGATGATGATAAAGACCAACTCAATGGCAGTGGTAATGGAGAAAAATCAATTTACAAGGGCTCTCCATGAACTCGAAGTCTTTCAGAGAAAAGGGGAGATAGAAGCCTTGGATTCACATCAAAGAGATCTTCACAAAGAGGGAGAGCAGATTGCCAAGTGGGCGATTGAAGAAAACATGCCAGAAATTATGGGACAAATTCATGAGCGGTTAACTGCCATGTACATGGTTGCAATTAGAAGTGCAAAGCTGAGCATCATTTGTAGCAAATGAAGCTTGTTGGTCGGGAGCCTACAACAGAAATGTTTGATGTTGTTTTAGTTGTATGCGCTATGGAGAAAAAGCCATGAGAGACCTTCAAAGTAAATGAATTATCAGTGTATAGGCAAAGTAACTAAACCTCCCTGCACTATGGCATGATAGCAGCCCACAAAACCTTTCAAGAAAAATGCAATTTGTAGTCAAAGTCTCCTGTGCGTGGTAGAGAAGCTGGAGTGTGGTGTAGAAAGTTTGGGGAGTGCAGTTTAAAACTCAAGCAACATTTTCTCTGCACAAATGAGAAAGGGGCAATAATGAATCTTTCAAAGCAAATGAAATGGGTAGGCTCCTAGCCAAACCCTCCCTCCACGTGAAGTCTCCAAGGAAAATGTAATAGGTATTTGGCCAAGCTCCTCCCCTGCGTGGCATGTCAAAGGCGAAGAAATTCAAAGTTGTTTCAAAGTGACATTAAAGCCAAAACCCCTCTGCATAGGATGTAGCTGGAGGGTGGACTTTGGCATGGTGGAGGAAGGAAAATGACAATGTATAAAACCCAAAGCAAATGCCATTGGCAAGTGAATGGTAAACCTCCTCCCACGCATTATGTAAAAGGTAGACAAGTTAAATTTCAACGCAAAATGCAAGTGCCAATATTTTTCCTCCTACGTGGCATGTAAATGGGCTTTAAACTTCAAAGTAAATGCCATTGACAGGTATAAATTAAATACCATGACTTCTGGTAGCATCCTTCCTCTTGTGTAATGGCATTAAAAGGGAAAGTTTAAAAGGCAATCAAATTAGTAGGGTTAATGCCCATGTCCTCCTCTTCATGGTGTATGGAGAGGTGACTGGTAAGTTGAAAGGCATTAAAACTTTCAAACAAAAGCATTGGCAATTGTAATGCTATTAAAACTTGCAAAAAATGCACAGTGCGAGGTAAAGCCATTATCCCACATTGGCTGGGCGGGGGAAGTTTTTGGTATTTAAACATAAAGCTCCACTCACATATAATGTCAAAGCTTAAAGGCTTTTGACAGAAGGTGTTGGTTGGGTGCCCAGTGGACCCCACGCGTGTGTGTACAATTCCCAAGGTGACTGAGGAGGCTAGCTGGCGACCAACTGGACCTCACATGTACATGGTTCCCGAGGTAGGCAAATTTTGTAGAGAAAGAACGGATTAACTGGTGAGAAAATTTGATGCATGTCGACGATGCGTGTTGTTTCGCGAAGTGAAGGTTCTCGCCCGTCAACCATCATGAAGTAGCGAAAGGATTAAAGAGTGTACAGGTTTGTCAAAGATTTATAGTGGTCACAGTTTCGCAAGACAAAGATGCTTGAAAGTTACACTTCGCAAAATGGTGAAAGGTTATGTGGCAGGTCCGAGTGGCAATCTGGCTGGCGGGTCCGAGTGAGCTGGCGATCATGTGGCCGAGAAGCAGTGGACAGGTGGTGGTGACAAGCTTCATGTGGCCTAAGTCTATAAGTGGTCGAGAAGTGGCCGAGAAGTGGCGGACAGGTGTCAATCACGTGGCCAAGAAGGTGTCAATGTGTACATGCCAGACAAGCTTCTTCTAATAAGACAGGTCTCAAATGGCCTAAGTCTATTGGGTGATACTCAGTGTTTACCATACCCAAGGCCAAGAATATGGAGAATGAAATGTTATGGGTCCTAATGAGGAGGTTTAAAGCTCAAGAGAAGTTTGATTTTTGCAACATGAAAGGCAAAATCAATGTACATAGGCTTGAGGATGTTTGGGAAGATTGTAAAAGTGATGAAGATGTAAGAAGGATTGACTATAGTCATCTTACATTGTAGCAAATAGAGAATCTGGACTTGGCTAAGATTCCAGATACTATGGAAGATACTAATGATATAGTGGACCCTGTCTACTATGAGCGGAAAATTGTTGATACTCCCTTACCTTTAATTCAAAGGTCAAAGAAAGAAAGAAAATCAATTTCAAATAGATTTGCACCTATTATGGTTAATACAAACCAATGGCTATTGAAAAAAGGAATCCAGATTAAATCACTTCTTGGTAGTTTTGGTGAAGAAGATAATGATGATCTAGTGGGGAAGACTTCAAAATTAAGAACCAAGAATAAAGAGGATGCTCAGGCACCCCCACCACTGGTTTCACCAACAAAATCAATGGGAAAGGCACCAAAATTCAAATTCACAATTAAAGGCTTGAAGAAAGGGGAATCTTCCTCTACGGCTATGCAACAAGAATCAACACAAGGGCCTAATCAAACCGACAAAGAAGAACAAGAACAAGAAGAGGGAGAAATTCCTCATGCTGGAGAAGAACAAGAACAAGGGGAAAGTTCTACTCCTACTACCTCTCAGACATCATCACCAATTCATGTTGAGATTCATTCTATTGCCTTTGATTCTGATGAAGGAGTAAAAAAACATGATGAAGTGAGAAAATATATTGGGTTGGATGATGAACAAGGTCAAGAAGAGGGAAATGAATAATTTTTTACTCTTTCTATCATTCCTAGCTTTCATGACATTCCAACTTCTATGATTGAGTCATCAATCTTGGATTTCAATGAAGCCATGGAACAAGTTACTTAGGAGCAACGGGTAGTAAATCTGCCTACTTCTACCATGATAGAAACTCCACCCCTAGTGAGCACAATTGTCATTTCTACAACAACAACTTATGTTACTACATCAACGCCACCAGTACATACAATAGTTGGGACAGTTAATGTCTTACCAACTTCTATGCCACTGTCACCACTAGTTTTAGTTTCTACAATTCTAGTTATGACTACTTCTATGATGCCTATTACTACAATGGCCTTGGTACAAGTGGGATCATTAGCAGTAGTAGTATCTTCAAGTCATCCACCTATTAGTTTGCCTACGGTTACACAAGTGGAGGTCACTAATCCAACCACACAATCAATCTTACCTCCTTGGTTGGACATAGAGGCACCAAAAAGGAAGAAGCAAGTTGTCTCACCAGATGACTTCGACTTTGAATAGTTAGCTCCTTTGAAGGAAAAGGTGACCAAGAAGCCAAAGATAGTAGCAAGGGTGTTGGTTGATCCTGTAAGTAAAAGGAAATATGTTTAAGTAATTGTGCCAGCTACAGGTAAAACCAAAGAGAACATTCAACTTGTAAATTATATAGTTCAAACTATTGAGCTTGGGGAAGAAACTCATGAGAGTGTGAAGCAAGATTCAAGAGTTGTGAATAAGGCTATCATGGGAAGACTCGATGAAGAACGTGTTGAAAAGTTGAAATTGAAGGAAAAGTGTGAGCAACTAACCAATGTTTTGATCAAAGTGACTCAGACCTCTCAACAAGTAGAACCAATTGTTTCATCCATTGATGCAAAAGAACTTAAAATATTGGAACAAGTGGGGATTAAGGCTCAAGTGATGGATCAATGGATTTAAAGGTTGAAATTTCAAGGCTCCCTCCTCCTAGATTCAATCATCAAGCTATTGAAATACTTTGAAATCATGAAAAGTCAAGTACAAGAAATCAAACCTACTTTCACACAAGAGATAGATGAGAATGAAAGGAACTTGCAGTTGTGGAGAAAGATGGAGGAATTCAACATTGATTTCCTTGTAGAGAATAAAGTGCTAGAAACAAGAGGAAAGTATTTTCAAGTTTTGTCTCTACTAGCACACAAAAATAAATTGATTGGGCATATGTTTACAAATATTGAAGGCGAGATTAAGGGTTGTGATAATGATATTGATAAATTTCAGCAAGAATAGGTTATATCCCTTGCTTCTTATATGATAAGGATAATCAGCAATTGGTCACAAGTGATACCATCATCCAAGAATTCCACTCTCTAATCTCACGTTGGTCAGAGAAAGATTTCACTCTGAACACTTTTGATAAGCTTCTTTAAATACAGGTTGGTTTAGAGTTGCTTGCCTCTTTTCTCAAAGATGGAAAGAAGCAACATGTGAAGATCGGAGATGTTGTATTCCGCATCAATGCTATATCAAGTTCCATCGCCTTGCCAAACAAAGTTGAGATGAAATCCATCTTGGATAAATTTGAAGAATTTAAATCCAATGAGGAGGAGAAAGATGAATAAAGTGTCCCCTTTTTAACACTTAGTTTTTCATGTAGATGCATTTTTAGATACTGTAAGTTTTCTTGCAACTACATGTTCCCTTTATGTTGTAGTTGTAGTCAAGTGGGACTGTACGGTTGAATTAGTCAACAGTGCCCACCTTTTTCTCCTTTTCTCACCTATATATAGAGGAGCCTCATTTGTAAATATTTATCTTTTAAATGCTTAGCAAAACTCTGTCGAAATTTTGTGCCAACTACAACTTTGAGATTTTTTGATGTAAAATTGGATTCAAAGTAATATAAGAAAGCAATCCATTAAGCCTCAACTTTGAGTGAAGTATAAGATTGTGATGGTGATTGGAATTATCCTATGTTTAGTTCTCACAATCGTTCTTCTATATTATAACTTTGTGGCAAATTTGTCTATGTTATTGAAAGAGATTTCCAAGTGTGTTGAGTAGACGTTGAGCTAACAATATATTTGGGAAATTTTCTGATGTTAAGTAATTAGTGGTAGGATTTGTCTTGATGCTATTACTTGTAGTTTTAAGGATTTGGAAATTACACTTGAAGACTTTGAGCTGCAAGTTAAATTTCTTATCATTTGTAATAATTAGTTTAGTTAGAATTACATTTAAGAAAGACTTTGTGCTTCTTTACTGTAAGTTTGGGTATAATTGTTAGAAATAGTTTTTTCATTTCTTGAAGTATCATAAGTGATAGAGAATTGTAACAAGTGGAGGGAAAATACATAAACTCTGAAAAAAAGAGTTTTATGCCCGAAACTTACCTACATATTTTAATTTTGTGTTAATTGGAGAAGAAATTTAAAAGGGAACCTTACCTTGCTGAGAGGAGAGATTAATTTCTCAACATAGCTATGTGTGAGTTATAGATTTTATCGTTAGTGCGCTAGTGACAAAATATTCACCCAATAGTTTTTTGGTGACTCTACTGGGGAGCAGTGTGCAACCAGTATATTCCTTTCTAGGGTGCAATGTGCTTTTCATTGTAATATCCATATTGTTGATTTTCTCAAAGTTTTAATCTGGCTAATCGAAGTTACACTCATGGACAATGAGCAGCGGGAATTGTTGATCCTACCTTTGATTTTTTGCAACAACATAATTTCCCTTTTGTAACTCCTCCACCAACACGGTCACCTTTGTAGTGGACATGTAGTTTTCCTCCTACTGCACAGCGATCTCCTATACCGAGTGAGGCATCAAGTTTGCAAGTTTCGGTTGTTCCACTTACAAATATTTTTGTAATACCACCATATAATCCTTTAAGGATGGTTGTTGTGGGTCCTTGGGGTACATCATTTGGTCTTTTGATGTTAATGACACCTTTACATGAACTTCCAAAAGGCACAAGAAATAATTTGCGTAAGATTTTGGTAGATGGTGATCAACATCCTAATGAGCACATCACTGCTTTTTATATTACATGTGGTGTTCTCGGTGTTGAACATGAAAATTTTTCTATGAGATTGTTCATTGAAACTTTGCAAGGTGCAGCTGCTGATTGGTTCTTGTAGACACTTAAATTAATTATTTTAATTTATTTAAGTTCCTCGCATAATTAATTTATTATTTGTGTGAATTCCTATTCCTTCTCAATATTAATTATATATTATTAATGTTGTCACTATAGTTTGTTGATTTTTTTATTTAATAAATCAATCTACCTTTATTCTTCTAAAATCCCTAATATTAATTCTCTCCAAATTCCTCCTTTTAATTAATTAATTAATCTAGGAAATTCCTACAAATAACCTTTTTTCCTAATCCATCATTAACCTAATGAATTCTTCTAGAAGCCCCCTGATCTCACTTATCATTATTCATCTAATTTTTAATTCCCTTCACTCATTCTCTCTCCTAGTCAAATCCTCCTACAAATCCCATCTACCCTAATCTCACCTAATCATTCTTCTAATCCATCTCCTAATGAGTTGCTAGTGGCTAATGCTCATGATTAGCCACAAAGTCAACTGCTTGTCCCATCCATCCAACCACCTTCCTTAAATGCCCTTTTCCTAGGTCCTCTAGAAATCCCATCCTCCAAGAAATTTTTAATTTCTTCTTATTCCTCCAATCCCTATGATCATCCCTTTTGAAGAATTTTTAATTCCTCATGCCCATCCCTCAAGGAATATTTTATTCCTTTCTCTTCCCTAGGCACATTGGGAAGTCTTCCCAATGAGCCTTAAGGAGTGTGGAGACAAGAAATGCCTTTAAGGCATATCTCTTGGTCTCCACACTTGTCCTGGCACCTCCTCTTGGGACTTGTGTGGGCTCATAGGAAATACCGACCCTTCATCTTGGGTCAATCCTAGCCCTCCATTTCTTCTCCTCCCTTCCTATAAATTGAGGACTCCATCCCCTTGTATCTCATCTCCAAATCTTGTAAGTGCATGCTACTAATTTGCTTAGTGAAATTCATCTAGGTACCCAAACTATAGTCAAATCATCTTCATTTGCATACTTAGCCATTTTGATCAATCATCCACAACTTCACTCTTTCATCCATCTATCCATCTTCATCCTCATTTGTGCATACATTGGAGAGCCAACCACATATCTACATTGGACCAATCCAATCAAGCTAAGGAGTGACGCATTCTTGGCTTCATCAAGAGTCCAAATCGGAGGAACAAGAGAGCCCTCTTATCAAGGTATAATAGATTGTTATTTATGTCTTTTATTTATGTGTTTTGTGTTTTTTATTTGAATTGATAATCTAACCTTGCATTAGGATATTTCCCTTGGTTCATTTTGGCACGCCCAATGGGACCCATGTCCTTGGAATTTAATTTTTTTCAAGTTTTTTGTGACTTTTTTATCGCAAGTATCGGAATAGCGCGAGCGTCTACAAATCGGTGTGACCGATTCAGGTTCAACGTAAGCGACAGGGTTTTTAGTGTGTGTGCATGTGCTTTAGCGCGAGCGCTAGAAATTTGAAAAAAAAATTCACTTCTCTGCAAGCATGCACATCAGCATGAGTGCTGCGGGAATAGCGCATTCGTTCTCAGAACTTTCTCATTTAGTTTAACAAAATTCCCTCTTTCTTCTTCTTCTTTCTATTTCATCATTAAAACCTTAAAAGTACGAAAAAGGCAAAAATCCAAAAAAAAAAAAAAAAAAAAATTAGTTAATTTTGCTATAACTAGTATTTCTTTTTCGGTAGTCTCGTTTCAGTGCGAGCGTCCTGTAATAGCGCACACGCTCTGCCAGGTTTCTCGCTTAATTTCAATTTTTTTAATTTTGAATCTTTGTTCTATGTACTAACTTGCTTCAGCGCATAAGCTCGCGCTTCAGCGCAACTGATCTTATATTAGCGCGATCGTTTCTAACAAAATCCCACTCGTTTTTTAATTTGAAATTTTGAATTTATAACCGCTAACCTATTTTGGATTTCTTTCTATGTTAGCGCAAGCACACACGCTTCAATACAACCGAATCAAAATAGCGTGAACGCTTAGGTATAAATCGGCATTTCTTTGTCTCTGTATTTTTTCTTGCATTTTCTTTTTGCTTTATTTTCAGCCCACTTTAGCGCATACGTAGGCGTTTCAGTGCTTGTGTAGGCGCATTAGCGCGGTTCTCTACAGATCAGCTTGGTTGTTTGCAAATCAGCACGAGCACTGTTTCTACAGACTTGTATCTACTAATCACATTTTTGTGAGCTTTGTAGCTTTATTCAATTGTCCAAGACATAAAAACAAAACTATTGATTTAATTTTCTGCAGGTTGCCTTGGAGATTCAACTAAACCTTGTGTTTTCATTTTTTTAGGCACTTAGACTTAATTAGGGGGTAAATGAACCATTATTTTCCATGTTTGTGAAAAGCATAAAGGTAGGAGAGTATACTCTCGTCTATCTAGATGATCAGAAATCCAGACCCTCCAAGATTTTCGTGTTTGTTGCATGTTTACCCTTAGCGGGCCTGCCCTCCTGAGTTGCTCTTAGAGTCAGTTAGAGGGGAACGACCCAAGTGAGTACGCTTAGACTTGGGGTTCCCAGCTCACTATAATAAATAGGTCATTGGGAATTAAAGTCTCAATTGTTGGGGCTATTTGAGAGTTCACTCTCACATTAGGTGCTTAGTAGGATCCTAGAGATCTCAATCACGCTTGTGTGACTACTAAGTTATTGGTGCTTCATTGGGCTATAAGCCTCAATTGCACTTGCATAACTACGAAGGGTAGTTCCTAATGGGAAGCCATACTAAACACCTTGTGCATAGTGACCAAAAACCTTCTAGTCATTGGTGCAAGAGGTCGGACCTTCTAAGTCGCCCATATTTTTACGGCCTTTAATAGAGACACAAAGTTCACCATGAGGATTTTTCATGGGAATTGATGTTTGTCTACCCCGGAGAAGTGAGTGTTGTGGAGGGGAGCCAATGGGGTCAAGCATCTCAGTGTCCACTCTAGGTAAGCGTAGCTAGGAAACCAATTGGGATCCATTGACTATTGTCCTTGCTATCCCTAGGAATGTTGTATATGAGCATGGGTGTCTTTGAGCTCAAATTCATTTGATTATTGTGTTTTCTTTGCTTGACACTTGCTTGCCAAGAGTAGACTAAACACATCATTATCCTCAAACACTTTGCAAAACACTTGTCTAAAAATAAACAACCATCCAAGTCAAAGTCCTAGTCCCAACTCCAATCATAGTCATACCCAAGTCACATCCTAGTAGTCTTCCACACAAAGTCCCAATTGCCTCAAAACTTCATCTGTCTCATATTTCATAAACCCAAGTTGTATAAGAATCCCAAGAAGTCAATCCACTGACCTATCAAGAAGAAGAAGCTCACACAAGCACAACTTATTAGACGTCGAAAGTTTTGGTACACAAACCGCAAACTCTTGCTTAAACATAGGACCTTATTGCATCATTACCACGATTACATCCATGGTCATAGCAATGAGTTTGATACTAGTGATGAATTGAGAGTTTGTGCCCTCCATCAAGGTTTGGGTTTATCTTTTAAAACCAACTATCATTAGAATTAGGGTGGTCGCATCCCTTCATACAACTTGCCATCCGAACCAATCATCTATCGAGTCATGTTCATGCCAAGGATAGCATGGTCATCAAATTTCTTCTAATCATTACTATCATCTCTCTTTAATCAATCATCCTCAATATTTTCCTAAGGACATAGCACATCAATTGACCATAAATCAATCACCTTCAATTATAAAATCAATTGTCAAATCCAAATCAAATCATCCTTTAATCCAATTTAACCTCACGTTAAGGTTTTATACTTTATGAAGTTTTATTTAGACCTCATCCTTAATCAATCAATCACTTCACTTTGTGCTTGAAGAAGAATCCTCTCCGAGTACCTTTTCCCTATCCTTTGAGTCGATCAAGACTCTTATCTCACGTCTTTATTTTTCTTAGGGTCATTAGTCAACCCTTAGTAGAAGAAAGACTTTGATCATCATCCCAAGGTCTAAAGTTTACCCAACTTGGTCATTACCTTGCTTTTGGTTTCATCAACATTTCCCACCTAAAATCCTCATCCAAGGACTCTACCAATTGATCAAATCCAATTTCATCAAATTAAAATTAAATCCCAAAATCCAAGATCCTTGCTAAGTCCTTTCATCAAATTTCTTCCTCTGCCAATCAATCTTTTCTAAGGTTATTCTTGTATGATCACAACTCGATCTCAAAAGAAAAACATGGCTAAACAACAATATGGTATGCTAGACATTAGTGTCCTATATGAATACCATACACAATATCCTACACAAAGTGTGCAACCAAGCATTCAAAATCAACCACAAGATCCTAATATGGTTGATCAAGATGAACTCTCTCTGAAAGTGTGAACTTTCTTAGAGAACTCTTATAATCAAGAAATGTTGGAGATATTTATCCGACATAATCCTAGTGCTCTTCTAAAGACTCTTCTTGAAAATGGAGCTCAACTCCCCCCCTCTGATTTTGATAGATCCACTCTTGGTCAACAACCAAAAGGAGACCTTTCTCCTACCCATATCATCGCACCCGTTATTCAAACTCAATCAATTGCACCCCTGTCCATCATTCAACCCCAACAAATAGCACCCACGGCATCTGTCCTCATGGTCTCCATTCTACCTTCTTCCTTCCTAGCATCTATGCCACTATCAAATCCAATCTCATCTAATCTCTAGCATGCTTCTGTGCCATCTTCTTCTACCCGACCATGCGTTTCTATTCCACAATCCTCCATTCCTCTCAACAATATTTCTAACTTCATTCGAGCCTTACTTCCTCCAGTCACAACAATTTGCGGGTCACAACCGACTATCACTCAAGCCCCCATGACATTGGTCATCACATCTCACATCCCCGCTTCCTCATCATATCAATACATTAGTGGTGGTGGACCTTCCATGACTCATCTGATTCTAGGGGCAAACATAATTCATCATGTCCAAAATCCACAACAAGACCTCATTAAAGAAATCCAGGACATGAAAAACATTATCAAAGACATGAAGGAAGGTACTAACAAAAGAAAACCTTACTTGTTTGAGGAATTATGTCCTTATCCTTATGACCCATCTATAGCAGTCACACCATACCCACTAGGGCTTGAAATGCCTAAGTTTACGAAGTATGAGGGCAAAGGGGACCCCCGAGACCATGTTTGTGAGTTTCACATCTTATGTCAAGAGGTCTCTTATAGTGACTTATACCTTTGAAGGCTCTTCCCTAAAAGTCTCACGGGAGATGCTCTTGCATGGTTCTCATCCTTACCTAAAGGTTCTATCACCTCCTTCCCATACTTAACTGAGAAGTTTGTGGCTCATTATGCCTACAACATTGCTAATGATGTTTTCATGATAGACCTTTGTAACATGAAACAAAGGCCTAGAGAGACTTTGCAAATATGGTAACATCTTATCAAGAAATTCCAATGGGACATGCTAGAACAACACCAAATTGAATTATTTCAAAAGAATCTGGTGCCCGAACTATCAAGACCTTTGACATTTCAATGTATTAAATCTTTCCAAAAATTGACTGCATGGGCCTAGCCCTTGAACATGCCTTGTTAGAGGAAGGAACCTTGAAACATTGCCAAAAATCAAGTCAAATTATTCCTATCATAATGATAAACCAAAATTTGGGTCCAAAAACAAGAACATAGTCAATGATGTTGTTACTAATGCAAAACGGGTCCAGACTGTGGCTACTCCTCCAAAGACCACCACCACCAATCGCCAATTCAACAATCACAATAATCAAAATCAATCTCAAAAACCTCATAATAATGTCAGTCCAGGGGCGACCACCCCGATCCAATAATAAGACTCCAAGAGATTTTACTCCTCTTGTCAAACCCATTGAAGTGGTGTTTCAAAAGATTGTCCAAGCAGGCACAATGGTATTCCCGATAACTCAACCGTTCAACCCCAATCAACCCAAACCTAGGTGGTATAATGAGAATGAGTATTGTGAGTATCATCATATCAATGGGCATGATACACGAAAGTGCATGAAGCTTAAAATCTACATACAAGATCTCATTGATAGAGGTGAGATTGAAGTAGCAAATTCAAAACCTGGTAACAGCAATGACAAACTCAAAATGTACCAGGAACCCTTCCCAAAACATGATAAAGGAAAAGGCTCATCATCTAACATTGTGAACTATGGCTACACTAATCATATAATGGACTTTGACTTTTTAGTAGGTCACATTGAGCCTGCAGACAACCATATCAATGTCATAACTATCCAAGGAGCTAACCCTCCCCCTTCCCAAACCAAACCTAACCCTGCTAAGATAGTCATTCAAGGCGCTACATCTTTTGCTTCCCACTCTCAGAATGATTGTAATGTAACCACCCATCGAGGTAGATTCACTATCTAAGGAGCCCCTCCCCCACCAAACCCTCCCCCTATGTCTTCCACCCGCCGATATGACCTCCTTCACCAACTTGGAAGACCCCCGCACAGATCTCCATCTGTCCTGCCCAAACTTTGGGCAAACACAGACAACAAATTTTTATTTTTTTATTTTTTAAAACACTAAATTACATGCAGCCCTTGCTTAAATAGTTGTAACAACCTAACAAGTTGTTACAAATGAATTCTTAAATGATATTAAATTCTTACATAACTAATTTCGATAACTCCTATTATTAAATGGAACAAATAACTTTTTTAAGGGTAATATTAAATTTACTCGAAAGTCCCTTTCATTTTAGTTGTGCTTATTAGTACTTAATTAGATCCATTTCTTCTAATAGACATTAATAAACTTACTTGGTTTGATATCAAATATTTAATAAATATCAAGTTCCCATCATTCTGATTAATTATACATTTTTTCTAATTAATTTAACTTAAATGCGGAATACTCATGAATTATTTTATTATCTCGTCAAATTTAATTCAATAGATTAATTTAATTAAAACTCTCTAAAATAATTGACGAAGACATTAATAATCTTAAATAATCATTAATTGATTCTAGGAACTAATTAAATTAGTCCTAACACTTGGTTTTTAAATGTCTATATTTTATTTCAACATAGTTAAAGTGTAGTTTAAACTAAATTGAACAAAAGGGTTGATTTACATCCATCACGTAAATTTGTTCTATAAGATTTAATCTCTAAAACCTATATTTAGATTCATCTCCTAACTAATAATGAAATCTAAAATCCCTTTTCTTTTTTTTTTGATATTACCTCATGTTTATAAAGAAAACATATTTTAAAAACAAAATTAATCCTCTAATAAAATATTAGACCTACCACTTGCCCTTAAGCAACATTATAAAAAAAATAATGTTTTAATATTAAAATAACATTAATAAAATAATAAATTATAAAACTCCTTAATATATATATAATTAAATTATATATATTTTCCTTAGAATGGTATTATTTACATATTACCCAAATTGACTCAAATGATTTAAGGCCCTCTTTATGTTTATATACATATATATAATTATATAAAAATATCATATATATTTTCCCATTTAGAATGCCCATGAAACCCTAATTTTATTTATTATTAAATAAGCCCTCTCTTCTTCTTTTTTCATTTCTTTATTATCTTTTCAAACTTCATTTACCCTAGCCCTAACCGAGCTAGGGTTTTATCTTAGTTTTGGACTATGTAGGGACAGCTCACAAATCGGCGGCCATGGCCTAGACTGGGTGAAGGCTTGTTTTTATTGCAGAGGGGGCGACGGTTTCTCCCAGTCGGGCATCGCTCACTGTGTGTCAACACAGTGGCGGTGTCGCAGGCGTCGCTCACTATGTGCCCACACAGTGGCAGTGCTGCGGGCGCCGCCCACTGTGTGAATACACAGTGCCGGTGTTGATGGCGCTGCCCACTATGTGTTCACACAGTGGCGGTGTCGTGGGCACCACCCACTATGTGAATACACAGTGGGGTTCGGCCCACACCCGAGCCCCCCTTATATATATTTATTTATATTTATATATATGTATACGTATTAATATATAAATATATATTTATATATATATATATTACACAAATATAACCAATTTGCACAATTTTTTTTTTTATGAAGAAATTTTATTTTCTACTATGCAAAAATACTGTTATTGTATTTTTTTTATTTATTTTTAACTGATCTTACAGATTAATTACCTTACTCTGAGTTTTAACCAAGGTGTTTTTTTTTTGTTTTTTTTACCTATCAAAAGATAGAGATAGACTATTTCCTTAATTTTATTTTCTACAAATATTAAATGACAGATTTAAATAACTTATCCAGCAACTATATTAATAGGCTATTCTTTTAACTTTAGAATTTATTTTGCGAAAAGTGTAAATAACAGGATCGAGTGAACTTAAACAGATCTATTTAAACCTATAATATATTAAATAAAATCTTAGAGATGTTATAATACTTTTGATTTCATTTTCTGCAAATACTTTAAATGACAGATCTAAATAAAATTATTTTTTTACATTTCCATGTATAGATCTAAATGCTTTTATTTCCAGCCTACTACATGCATGCAAATCAATTCTATTTCCTTTCTAATAAATTGTTTTAAATGCATAAAGGAAATAAACAATTTTCTTTCTTTTCAAAATATCCTATACACACAAATGTTATTTTTTAGAACCATAGAAAACTAAAACTAGAAAATACTTATTTCTTTTCTGCAATTTAGCATACTAAAATATTACAACTCTTAAAACGTATTTCCAGGACTTTATTATCACTTTACAATGAGTCTCTCATTCCTAAAAAATGAGGACCTTTCAAAATAATAAAAAAAAATTACATTTACAAATGTTTTTCTGCAATAAATAGCTCCATCCAATTTTCCACTTGTCCTATTCTTTCTTCCAACAACCTAAAAATAATCAAAGGATATGATCATGGAGAGCTCACCTCCCGGCCTAGGCTAACCGATAGCCACCCCCGAGCTTGGAGAACCAAGCCCTAGACAGGTTACACACATGCAAACTAAATGAACAAGGCAAAAACAATCACAAAACACAATCCCAACCAAGGCTACACTGCACCACACATTGTGATGTCTTTTCAAGGGTGGTAGTGGACCAAGTACCCCGAGGAGACTGCAAGTATGGTATAACACAAAGCCACCTCATGGCACACTAAAATATTTCATAAGTTTAAAAAACCCCTCAACCTTATGCCCCCCAAGGCTTTCATGCCTTATTTCCCTCCTTATTACCCCCAAATGCATAAACAAGCCATGCAGCAAGGGTCACATAGAAATCCCTTGAGATCACTCTCATTATGAGAGCCTCTCACTCGAGGGTTGTCAAACTTCTACCACCCACAAGACACTCCTCTCTCCCAAGAGTAGGGGGTCTTGGTTACTCCCAAAACACATTAAATGCATACAAGAAGTAAAACATAGTACACAATAATTTTCCAAGGCACATACAAAAGAAAACTAAAAAATTCTTTTCAACATAACATGCAATATCAAATAAACATTACAAAGGGAGTTAAGCCAACCTTCAACTGCCAATAGGTATGCTAGTTTTGTTGAGGAAGAGCAACCCAATTCCACACCCCTTGCTTCTGTACACTTAGCCAAAATCCTAAATCCTAAATCTTTTTCCTTTCAAAAATCTCGTCTCCAAAAATGGAGAGTGGGTGATTACCCGCTAACTTTCTCATTCTTGCTTAAGAAGGCCTTAGTGAGAGTTCTCACAGGTTTCTAAAACTGAAAAGGAAGGTAAGGTAAAATGGGAAAGGGAACTCTCATTCAAAAAGGAAGGTTAACAACTTAGTTCAAGCCTTCTAATTTTCAATTTTTGCTCAACTTAGGAAACCCACTTTTTTTTAGGGTGTCTAAATGGTCACATGGGAGTAGAAACATGCCTAAAATTACTCCTAACCCTTAGGTATACCTTATGGGCTTTAGGAAACCCTAATAAACTACCCCTAGGAGTCCATTTAACCCTTTTTAAACCCCTCTGAAGTTTATTTTCGGGTCAAACCTAAGTTGACCGTCCCAAAGACTCTCTTCCCAAGGCAATTATGGAATCACATTAAATTAATTGAAAAAGCTATAGTTAAACAACTCCCTCCAAGAGACAAATTTAAAATTCAAAACATAAATCGATCACATGCGTCAAGTGACACAATAAAAATAGTTTTACCAAAATTACACATGAAATCTTGTCTCTTGTTGGATTTATACAAATAAACAAAATTCAATTTAACATTCGTGCAACAATCACTTTCACTAATAAAATACGATACAAACGGGGCATTGTCTCTCCAAATAGACAAACCCTGGTTTTACGAACTTATATAGGTCTAGGTTTGGTTCTCCATAATGTTTCCATGGTCACATGGATAATTGTCCTGTGCATCTCAATTACACATTAGTACTTCCAAATATCCTCACAAAATATTAGACACATGAATAAGAATACACATCAAACACTCTGCATACAATTGACATTAACAAATCAATATCTTATACATCCCAATTTATCCACTTAAGCCATTATCATAATTCTCATAATTTCATTCATTTATTAGATATGCATCATATTTCCAACATCATAATAAAGTTCTGCAATTCCAAATATAGCTGACATATCTTAGTTCAAGATTATCCAATCAGCGGATCTTTTAGGATTTGAAATTCATAACTCATCAAAATGTACACCACAAGGTGTAATCACTCTATAACTTGGTTCAATTACTTTTCTCACCAATCTATCTATCTAACATAGCCCATTCTATTGAATTATATAACATTTATTAATAGAGTCAAACATGGTCAACTAAGTTAATCAAAGCTTGGTTTGGGGAAGTCTTTACATCCTCCTCCCCTAGAGTTCAACTTACTCCTAGAAGTCGCATGAGTAGAATTACGAATTAGGGACATAACATTTCCCACAATTTCAATAGGTTACTCAAAATCTTATCTTGCCTACTAGAAGTATGAAATACCATAATCAACTTATTATTGTAATTAACTTACTATCTTCACAAGGTTAAATTCTTAGTATTAATATTACATTTCCCTTTGGTCTTAGGTAGGTGTTTTATAATGTTCTATCTTTCAACAATTTACATTAATGCACCATCCAAATCATATCAATAACACACATCAACTCCCACAATCAAGGTTACACCTATTGAATTTCTAGGAGTCCTACTTTGTTTAGGATTTGTTTTAAAACATGTTTGTCCTACTACAATTCCCATCCATGCATGTTACTTAAGGAAATTGACATCATACTTAACCAGAATGAATCTACTTATCCTACATCAAGGCACCTCATTAGGGTGTTAATATAATATTCACTAAACCGTCGTAGGTGCATAATTTCTTCCAACTTTCTTAGGTAACAAGGCATAATCAAATTTAGGTTCTTCAAATCCGCCCCTATATAGGGTAGTTTTCTATCACTAGGGATTAAAATGTTTTTATTTCTAGGCACCAAGGTTTAAGTTTTATACGGTACATTATTCACAATTCCCAAACATTAAGGTACATAACAATCCCATTCTAAGGGAGTGATGAAATTTGTTATTACTTATTTTAGACATTATCCACACAATCATCTCCATTCACATGCTAAATTTACCCATCGACAATTATTACTTTCGCAATTCATTAGGTCTAGATCACACTATTGTTATAAATTTTTTCTCTTTCAGGTTACTCTCAATTAATTTTATTTAGGAGGATCTTCCTTCCTTTATCTTGATTTGATAAAATATATTCTTTGTTAATTCATTGTGCCTAATTTCACTCCTTGCAGTATCCACCCTTGACACACTATTAGTGATTCAATGAACATGATAGATATTACACAAATCACATCACTAGGGCTAGTTATATCAAACATCAAAATGACCACTTGACACTTTACAAGATCAAAATACAAGTTACTTCTACCAAGACCAATAAAAAGAAGAAAAATGCCGGCAATTGAAAGATATTAAAACTAGAAACGTGGCAAGTGCCATAGCTCAAATAAAAAGATACATAAATTTAGTGGTCCTTTCATCATAAATAAAAAATAAATAGACAGAAAGTACTAGCCCCTAGGTCATGAAATGCTATTCAAAGAAAATAAAAAATAATGTCGAATCAAACTCGAAACAAGATGACCATTCTAGCCATGCTATAGGGAGTAACCGCAGCACATCACCCAAGATCACATGTCCTAAGTGTGTTAGGAAGTGATTATTAGACTCTTAAGGTTCTTAGATTCTCTATAATCCTTTATTGATTTATGAAATAAATTCTATACACAAGAGATCGCAATCGTTTAATAGATCATGTTCCATTTTAACCTTCACGTTCTTACTATTACCAGCAACACTTTCCGATATAATCCGCTATCTATTTAGGGTTATTAACACCCATAATAATATCTAACATTTGATTGCACTAACTCTACCATTCTCCATCCATTCTTCTTGGACTTCCATTACTCATCTTAATATGCTAAACCTTGATTCAATGTTACGTGGTAGCTCAAGTATCGACACTTTCATGTCTTACACACTCGGTTGATAGTTCAGTACAATTTTGACACTTGTTTTCTTAGAGCAGCTTAGGATTTGTATCATATAATTTTACTAGGGACATTATTTGTTTTCTTAGCATCTTATGCTAGCTCCTTTATATTTTCCCCTCTAACATTCACTTGCCTTCATTAGGTAGGAGCTTGTTGCCAAATTACTAACACTTATGGTTAAGAGCCATTTGGGGTGGAATTATTGTCAAGTAAGATCGATAACGGTTGACAACAATTTCTACACACATATTTCATGACATATTTCAGAGAGTGGACTTATCCTCTCCTACTTAACTTATGCAACTATGAAATCAAGGGGGTGTGCACTCGAAAAGTGACCAACACCCATCCTTTTAATTAAAATTTAGTAAAAGGGAAGTTATCTCATTCCTTATTACTTATTTATATTTACTTACTAGCCCATTTCCGGCCTACCACATCCTTTGATCTCTTTGATCTAAACAAACTATCTTACCATCCTAATATCCAATTACCCTACTATGGTATAACATAAGGATGTCCAACAGTTACCAATGTCTTAAGACTCCCATAATTTCCAAGTTCTTAGCTAACCACATAATTTGGCTCCTTATCAATGTTCTCATAAATCATTTTATACTGCCAACTAATTCTCATTAAAACTTTAGTATTATATTATTGTTATACAATCCTTCCTAAAGCCATTCCCATCTACATGCTACTTCATCCGTACTTAATGTTCTCGCATACTTTCACACTTGAGTGCCAAAATTGGCAAGGCTTCTTCGATTGTGCCTAGAAGATAAATTGTGTTACATATTGTCTTGTACCTAGCGACTAACCATGATTGGGTTGCACTTTTCTTCTTAGTTTCTGAATGAAAACTAGTTACACATTTCTAGATTATAGGATCCTAATACTTTTACACTCCTTGCATTTCAATGGGGATTTTTGTATGATTCCTAAATCAACTCTACTTTCTCTTTCATTATTTACTTTCTCCAAGATTATCTTCCCATAAAGGAACTAGTTGAGGTTTTACTTGCTTGTTTCCCTAATTATATAACCACGGATGAACTTAGGGTTTATTGTAAATACGTGTTTTTTTTTACCCAAGAAATTCATGCCTCCTTTATCCTTATTTAACTCACCTATAGTATTACTAGGGTTTTCTGATCAAGGGAATTTCCATTCATCATTTGAGTTCTTATCTGCAGGGTTATCCAACTCTAGCTCCACTATATTGCTACAAACATTGTCTAACAAATGCTCTTAATAAGAAATCTAACATGACCACATTCTTAAGGTACCTAGTCATTAGGATAGGTTAATTCTTCTATTTGAGATTTGCAAGAGTTCCTTTTAACTCTTCTTCATTTATGTCTTCTATGGTGGCCTTGATCTTTTTAACAATCATAATTTCATATAGCTTAAAATTTTAATTAGATCTGTCTCGATTCTTATTTATCTTGTTTATGGTGCCTTCATCTAAGGTCTAACTATCTTGCTTGACTTGCCATGTCAAGAACATATCTCGATGGATGGCATTCCTTTAGTTACCATCAGAGGTATTTTATTGAAAGATTAATCTCCTCATACTTGATTTGATTAGGGCAATTATTGCATTTTAGGTTCCAATTGAATGGTAACCTCATAAGCACAAAAGTACTATATTTTCATTTTTATACACCGAAATACTTTATATAAATAAATAATTGAACATTTCGCAACCCTTGGGATTTTATTATGCTATAAGCCTTATGACTAATAAGTTCAAATTTTAGGGCTTTTAGTGACCCTTGAAACCCCTTGAACTAATATATGTTGATCTATTGATTTACAAGAATTTTCTCTTATGTTTCACTTTGTTATTTTGCAAGTTTTCACCTAGGTGTTATACTTCAAGACATAGTTCGGTTTCAACTAAGTTATAAATGTAGCCCATGTTCACCAGTGTATGAACCTAGGGCTCTGATACCAAAATGTCATGCCCAAACTTTGGGCAAACACAGACAACAAATTTTTTATTTATTTTTTTAAAACACTAAATTACATGCAGCCCTTGCTTAAATAGTTGTAACAACCTAACAAGTTGTTACAAACGAATTCTTAAATGATATTAAATTCTTACATAACTAATTTCGATAACTCCTATTATTAAATGGAACAAATAATTTTTTAAAGGGTAATATTAAATTTACTCGAAAGTCCCTTTCATTTCAGTTGTGCTTATTAGTACTTAATTAGATCCATTTCTTCTAATAGACATTAATAAACTTACTTGGTTCGATATCAAATATTTAATAAATATCAAGTTCCCATCATCCTGATTAATTATACATTTTTTCTAATTAATTTAATTTAAATGTGGAATACTCATGAATTATTTTATTAGCTCGTCAAATTTAATTCAATAGATTAATTTAATTAAAACTCTCTAAAATAATTGACGAAGACATTAATAATCTTCAATATTCATTAATTGATTTTAGGAACTAATTAAATTAGTCATAACACTTGGTTTTTAAATGTCTATATTTTATTTCAACATAGTTAAACTATAGTTTAAACTAAATCGAACAAAAGGGTTGATTTAAATCCATAACGTAAATTCATTCTATAAGGTTTAATCTCTAAAACCTATATTTAGATTCATCTCCTAATTAATAATGAAATCTAAAATCCCTTTTTTTTTTTTTAATATATAACCTCATGTTTATAAAGAAAACATATTTTAAAAACAAAATTAATCCTCTAATAAAATATTAGACCTACCACTTGCCCTTAAGCAACATTATAAAAAAAAATAATGTTTTAATATTAAAATAACATTAATAAAATAATAAATTATAAAACTCCTTAATATATATATATAATTAAATTATGTATATTTTCCTTAGAACGGTATTATTTACATATTACCCAAATTTGCTCAAATGATTTAAGGCCCTCTCTAAGTTTATATATATATATATATATATATATATATATATATATATATATGTATATATATATATATATATATATATATATATATATATATATGTATATATATATGTATGTATGTATATATATATATATATATATATATATGTATGTATGTATATATATATATGTATGTATGTATATATATATATATGTATGTATGTATATATATATATATATCTATGTATGTATATATATATATATACATATATATACATATATATATATATATTTATATATATATATATATATATACATATGTATATATATACATATATATATATATATAATTATATTAAAATATTATATATATTTTCCCATTTAGAATGCCCATGAAACCCTAATTTTATTTATTATTAAATAAGCCCTCCCTTCTTCTTTTTTCATTTCTTTATTATCTTTTCAAACTTCATTTACCCCAGCTCTAACTGGGCTAGGGTTTTATCTTAGTTTTGGACTGTGCAGGGATGACTCACAAATCGGTGGCCATGGGCGAGACTGGGCGAAGGCTTGTTTTTATTGGAGAGGGGGCGGCGGTTTCTCCCAATCGAGCGCCACTCACTATGTGTCCACACAGTGGCAGTGCCGCGGGCGCCACCCACTGTGTGAATACACAGTGGCGGTGCCGAGGGTGCCACCCACTCTATGAATACACAGTGGGGTTCGGCCCACCCCCGAGCCCCCCTTTTTTTTTGTTATTCATTGTATTTATTTGTTTTTATTTTTTTCTTTATTTTATTTACTATATATATGTATACATATTAATATATATATATATATATATATTTTACACAAATATAACCAGTTTGTACAATTTTTTTTTTATGAAGAAATTTTATTTTCTACTATGCAAAAATATTGTTATTGTATTTTTTATTTTTTATTTTAACTGATCTTACAAATTAATTACCTTATTCTGAGTTTTAACCAAGGTGTTTTTTTTGTTTTTTTTTCAACTATCAAAAGATAGAGATAGACTATTTCCTTAATTTTATTTTCTACAAATATTAAATGACAGATTTAAATTACTTATCCAGCAAATATATTAATAGGCTATTCTTTTAACTTTAGAATTTATTTTGCGAAAAGTGTAAATAACATAATCAAGTGAACTTAAACAGAACTATTTAAACCTATAATATATTAAATAAAATCTTAGAGATGTTATAATATTTTTTATTTCTTTTTCTGCAAATACTTTAAATGACAGATCTAAATAAAATAATTTTTTTACATTTCCATGTATAGATCTAAATGCTTTTATTTCCAGCCTACTACATGCATGCAAATCAATTCTATTTCCTTTCTAATAAATTGTTTTAAATGCGTAAAGGAAATAAACAATTTTCTTTCTTTTCAAAATATCCTATACACACAAATGTTATTTTTTAGAACCATAGAAAACTAAAACTAGAAAATACTTATTTCTTTTCTACAATTTAGCATACTAAAATATTACAACTCTTAAAATGTATTTCAAGGACATTATTGTCACTTTACAATGAATCTCTCATTCCTAAAAAAATGAGGACCTTTCAAAATAATTTTAAAAAATTACATTTACAAATGTTTTTCTGCAATAAATAGCTCCATCCAATTTTCCACTTGTCCTATTCTTTCCTTCCAACAACCTGCAAATAATCAAAGGATATGACCATGGAGAGCTCACCTCCCAGCCTAGGCTAACCAGTAGCCACCCCCGAGCTTGGAGAACCAAGCCCTAGACAGGTTACACACATGCAAACTAAATGAACAAGGGAAAAACAATCGCAAAACACAATCCCAACCAAGGCTACACTACACCACACATTGTGATGTCTTTTCAAGGGTGGTAGTGGACCAAGTACACTGAGGAGACTACAAGTATGGTATAACACAAAGCCACCTCATGGCACACTAAAATATTTCATAAGTTTAACAACCCCTCAACCTTATGCCCCCCAAGGCTTTCATGCCTTATTTCCCTCCTTATGACCCCCAAATGCATAAACAAGCCATGCAGTAAGGGTCACATAGAAATCCCTTGAGATCACTCTCATTACGAGAGCCTCTCACTCGAGGGCTGTCAAACTTCTACCACCCACAAGACCCTCCTCTCTCCCAAGAGTAGGCGGTCTTGGTTACTCCCAAAACACACTAAATGCATACAAGAAGTAAAACATAGTACACAATAATTTTCCAAGGCACATACAAAAGAAAACTAACAAATTCTTTTCAACATAACATGCAATATCAAATAAACATTACAAAGGGAGTTAAGCCAACCTTCAACTGCTAATAGGTATGCTAGTTTTGTTGATGAAGAGCAGCCCAATTCCACACCCCTTGCTTCTCTACACTTAGCCAAAATCCTAAATCCAAATCTATCTTTTTCCTTTCATAAATCTCTTGTCTCCAAAAATGGAGAGTGGGTGATTACCCACTAACTTTCTCATTCTTGCTTAAGAAGGTCTTAGTGAGAGTTCTCACAGGTTTCTAAAACTGAAAAGGAAGGTAAGGTAAAATGGGAAAGGGAACTCTCATTCAAAAAGGAAGATTAACAACTTAGTTCAAGCCTTCTAATTTTCAATTTTTGCTCAACTTAGGAAACCTACTTTTTTTTAGGGTGTCTAAATGGTCACATGGGAGTAGAAACATGCCTAAAATTACTCCTAACCCTTAGGTATACCTTATGGGCTTTAGGAAACCCTAATAAACTACCCCTAGGAGTCCATTTAACCCTTTTTAAACCCCTTTGAAGTTTATTTTCGGGTCAAACCTAAGTTGACCTTCCCAAAGATTCTCTTCCCAAGGCAATTATGGAATCACATTAAATTAATTGAAAAAGCTATAGTTAAACAACTCCCTCCAAGAGACAAATTTAAAATTCAAAACATAAATCGATCACATGTGTCAAGTGACACAATAAAAATAGTTTTACCAAAATTACACATGAAATCTTGTCTCTTGTTGGATTTACACAAATAAACAGAATTCAATTTAACATTCATGCAACAATCACTTTCACGAATAAAATACGATACAAACGGGGTATTGTCTCTCCAAATAGACAAACCCTGGTTTTACGAACATACATAGGTCTAGGTTTGGTTCTCCATAATGTTTCCATGGTCACATGGATAATTTTCCTGTGCATCTGAATTATACATTAGTACTTCCAAATATCCTCATAAAATATTAGACACATGAATAAGAATATACATCAAACACTCTGCATACAATTGACATTAACAAATCAATATCTTATATATCCCAATTTATCCACATTAGCCATTATCATAATTCTCATAATTTCATTCATTTATTAGATACGCATCATATTTCCAACATCATAATAAAGTTCTGCAATTCCAGATATAGCTAACATACGTTAGTTCAAGATTATCCAACCAGCAGATCTTTTAGGATTTGAAATTCATAACTCATCAAAATGTACACCACAAGGTGTAATCACTCTATAACTTGGTTCAATTACTTTTCTCACCAATCTATCTATCTAACATAGCCCATTCTATTGAGTTATATAACATTTATTAATAGAGTCAAACATGGTCAACTAAGTTAATCAAAGCTTGGTTTGGCGAAGGCCTTACACCATCCTAGAACTTCTCAAGACTTCCCCTATCCACAAAGAAATTTTGGAACAAGCCCTCCTCTAGTCTCGCATTCCCAATAATATAAATGCCACCCAATTTCAAGCTCTCAATGGAAACCTTTATGCCCAACAACACCTTGTGTTCACTTCCAATGATGCTCCTATAGATGAAGACTATAATAAACATTTGCACAATGAAGCCCTTATCTAGAAGAACAAGGTCAAACGTATATTGATAGATTGTGGATCTGGACTCAATTTGTGTACATACAAGTTATTAAAATAATTGTGACTTTCTGAGTACCTGGGAGATACGTCAGGAAAAATCACAATAAAAGCATATGATGATGCAAAAAGATTTTCTAAAGGTATGATCACCCTGCCTCTTCAAGTGGGCCCTATTACAATTGAGACCCCTTGCCAAGTCCTATATCTTGATCTCCCTTTAAATATTCTCCTCGGTCACCTATGGATTCATTCCTTGTAGGTCATACCCTCCACTTATCATCAATGCATCAAATTACCCTTCAATGGAAGAGAGATCGCCATCAAAGGTAATCCACAACCCTTTCAATATTGCAAGCTATTAGAGGGGAAGCATCCATATAATTTCCCACTTAATAGACCCTCTCCAACTCCTCCATCTGACACATCAAACTTCACCTCCACCTCATCCCAAAAAGACCCAAAAATCAAGATCCTGGATAATGGCTACAGAGAATACAAATTGGAGGATGTCTTATTAATAGGCAATCTCCCCTTATCCCCCAAGTCATTCGACAAATCAAGAGAAATCAAAAAAGATCAAAAATTGGCTATCCAATGAAAAGATACCACCTTTCGGCAATGGGGTCCACTTGATGAGGAAAGCCTTGACACAGATGTCTCTTCATGGTTGTACCCAGAAGAAGATGAAGACCCAGCAAAAATACCTAAAAAAATGTATCCAAAAGCATCATCTATAGTAGAAAAAATGGGTTACAAAGGACACGGCTTGGGACCAAAGGAGAAAGGAAGAAAAGCACCAATAAATCCTATCTCTTACAAGGATAACAAGGGCTTGGGGTACACTTCAGTGCCTAAGATCACTATCACTAGTGCCCCTTCAAGTCCTTCTTTGGATATCGAAGACTCTGACAAAGAGGAGTTCCGTGAAATGCCTTTTGAATACGAAGATGACATCTTCTTTGACACTCTAATCAACACCATCACTCCCATAACCCCTCCTATTCCACACGAGCTACATCTTGTCCATCCCGAATTCATAGACTCGGACCAACTAGACAAAACCACTTTAGATATCTGTGTCGATGATGATGATATCATTACTCTTTTGAATATGCAAAATTTGGAAGACTGCAACACAGTACACAAGATTCAACTTCATGAAAAGGGATACTTTGGTAGTCAGGTCAATGCAATTAGTCACAAAAAAGATAATAAAAGTAAAAAACATGATTCCCTAAGTGAAAATATCTCTGAGGCACCTTTGGATGAGCAAAAAGTAAAAACAAAGGGCGTATCCGAAACTAAAAACCTGGAAAAGGCACTTGGAGGATGAGGGACTTGACCTCCCTACCATTGGTCATCTTCCACAGGACAGGTCAAATTTGTTAATAGAGGAAATAGACCGTGTCAATATAGGCACCGAAGACATTCCACAAAATGTGCTCATTGCCAAGTCCCTCATGGATCAAGAGAAATATGATTTCATCAATTTCCTCACAGAGACAAAATCAACTTTTCTTGGTCCTATGCTGACATGCCAGGTCTAGATCCTGACTTGGTGGTTCATAATCTTGTTGTCCACCCAAATGCAAAACTTGTAAAATAGAAGTTGCGCAAGATGCATCCACATATTGCACTCCTGTTCAAAGTGGAACTCCAAAAGATGTTGGATGCAAAATTCATCAAACCAATAGACTACCCTGAATGGGTATCCAACATTGCACCTTTCGGCAAACCCGTTGGGGGCATCCGCATCTGTACTAATTTTTGAGATCTAAACAAGGCTTTCCCTAAAGATGATTTCCCGCTCCCCAACATAGACATGATTGTGGACCTCACAGTGGGACATGAGATACTATTGCTTATGGACAAATTTTCTGGGTATAATCAGATCAAGATCACAGAAGAAGATCAACACAAAATTGCGTTGACAACACCATGGGGGACTTTCTGTTACCGGGTGATGCCTTTTGGCCTCAAAAATTTTGGAGACACATATCAACATGCAATGACAACAAATTTTCATGGCCTCTTGCATAAAATCATGGAGGACTATGTGGATGATCTTCTAGGCAAATCAAACAAAAGACATGAGTACATCCCTATCTTAAGGAAGATCTTTGAAAGATTGGAAAAATACAAATTGCACCTCAATACTAAGAAGTGTGTCTTTGGTGTCACATCGGGAAAACTACTAGGTTTCATTGTTTCCCGCAAAGGCATCGAGGTAGATCCTACAAAGGTGAAAGCCATCATGGAAATGCCTCCCCCAAAGACCCTCGGAAAGCTGCACAACCTCCAAGGGAAACTCCAATATATTAGGTGCTTCATGTCGTAGCTTGCAGATAAATGTCATCCATTTGCACACTTGTTGCGCAAAGACACAAAATTCAAATGGGACTGCCTATGTCAAAAGGCTTTTGAAAAACTCAAAGAATATCTGGCATCACCTCTAGTTCTTATGCCTCCTACTCCTCGAAAGCCTCTAATTTTGTAAATATGTGCTACTACAGTGGAAATGGGGGCATTATTGGCACAAATAGATGATCAGGTAAAGGAGCATGCCATATACTACATCAGTCGCACACTAGTGGGGTATGAACTCAATTATACCCCCATTGAAAGAGCATGCTTAGCATTGGTATTTAGTACATAGAAACTTCAGCACTACATGCTAAACAAAAAAATAAAACTGATTGCTAAGATTGACCCTCTTAAATATCTCTTGTCAAAATCTACCTTCATTGGCAAAACCGCTAAATGGGTCATGATGTTAAGAGAGTTTGGCATTGAATATGTAGAGAGAAAATCAGTCAAGGGATAGGTAATTGCATACCAATTGGTTGATGCTCCACTTCTAGGTGACCATCTGATCCTTATAAAACTACTAGATGAATTCATAATGATTGTCACCACATCCTCCACATGGAAGTTGTACTTTGATGGCTCTTGCATCCAAGATGGATCGGGGGCAAGAATACTATTGATCACACCTCAAGGAGATTGCATCCCAAAGTCATACAAGATAGCCTTTGCATGTACCAACAACATCGCATAATATGAGGCACTTATTACCAGACTACGCTTGGCTATCCAATGGAAGATAGTGAAATTATAATTCTATGGTGATTCCCAACTTGTCATAAAACAAGTCAATGACAAATATCAAACAAAAGAGGAAAAACTTCTTACCTATTATAGTATGATTTAATGTCTTAAGAAGCATTTCACAACAATCAAGTTTGATCAAATCCCACAAACAAACAATAGAGCTGCAGATACAATGGCCACCATTGGATCCCTCCTTCAGATGCCAGCACATATTCAGAAGTGTGAGTTCTTGGTCGAGCAATTATTCATACCAACATATGATTTACTAGAATTGGAAATGGTGTGCATACTCATTGGTCCCAAATCTCCCTGGTATCAAGAGACCTCTGCTTTCCTAAAAGATAACACCATTCCCCCACACCTTACCAAAACCCAATAGCAAACCTTCATCTATCGATGTGCTCGTTACACTATCCTTGGAGACACCTTATTTAGAAGATATTTCGATGGTTCCCTCCTAAGGTGTTTAGATAAACAAGAGGTTGAATGGGCACTACGTGAAGTGCACGAGGGCATCTGTGGCACACACTCAAGTGGGCTCACCTTGGCTAAAAATCTCTTGAGAACAGGATATTACTAGCCTAAAATGGAAGAAGATGCATATAATTATGTGAATAAATGCATCTCTTGCCAGCAACATGGCGACAAGATCCATGTGCCATCACAAGAATTATAGTCGTTCATTACACCCTGTCCCTTCTCATAGTGGGGGCTCGATCTCATTGGAAAATCCACCCTACATCCTCCAGCGGTCATAAATTCATTATCACCGCCACTAAATATTTCACCAAGTGGGTAGAGGCCATCCCTCTTACCATCACCACTCGTAAGCAGATATCCAAATTCATCCTGAACTACTTGATCTGTCGATATGGAATCCCAAAAGTTATCATTATAGATAATGGCAGACAATTCAAAAATTAGGATGTTAAAGAATTTTTCCAAAAATTCAACATCCAACATCGCTTCTCCACCCCATATTACCAACAAGGTAACAGTCAAGCTGAGGCTTCTAACAAAACCCTAATCAAAACCCTCAAAAAGACGGTCAATGAAGCTGGTCATGATTGGCACCTCCAACTCCACCCTGCTTTATGGGCTTACCGCAACTCCATTCGCACATCTATAGGTGCCACCCCCTATTCCCTTATCTTTGTCTCTAAAGTCGTCCTCCCTCTTGAGATCAAGATCCCCTCTCTAAGGGTGTTGCTGCAGAATATCCTACCAGACAAAGAATACAGAATTGCCAGACTACAAGAGCTAGAACTACTGGATGAAAGGTGCCTCAAGGCTTTAAACCATCTCTGGGTATATCAGAATCACCTATGCATGAGTTACCACAAGAAGGTCAGAACCTAGGAATTTGAAATTGGTGATCTCCTCCTCATTGAAAATCATAAAAACCTTCAAGAAAGAAAAAGAAAGGCAAGTTTGAGCCTAATTGTCTTGGACCATATGTAATCACAACAAAATATGGATCAAGGCCATATTAGTTGGCTACTCCTAAAGGAGATCCTTTGGATGATCCAATGAACATCATGCACCTAAAAATATTCTATGCCTAGTCCTCAAAAAGTCATCAATTGTCAAAAAATCAAAAAATTAAAAAAATCAAAAAATCAGGAAAAATACAAAAAAAAAATGAGAAAAAGATTCTGAAAAAAGATCGTCACTCTGGTGAAAACCTGTTAAACAGGCGCCTTGCGACACTAAAAAAAAAAGTGAAGCAAAATCAATTCGTCCATTGGCAAAAACCACTTTGTGGCGCTATGGGCAAGTACCTTGGTGAAAACCTACATGCGTGCGCTAAGGTAAATAATCTAGATCCATTGTCTATCAGCTCAGTGCTCCATCACCTCATATCCATCATCCTCACTATCCAATTCACCCATCATGACATTCCTCCACCCTCACTGGAATAAATCATGTGCATGATGATGAGTTCACCTAAATCATGAATAACGATTGTCCCATCAAACTGAGCTTTTGTCCCATCATCTGGTCATTTTCCTAATCCAAAATCCACCCACCCTATCCTTTCCTCTAGGGATGAATCCTTCCCTTGCCTAGAAGTTTAATCCTCCATCCTAATCCTACTCTTGGCTAGAGGCATTAATTGGTCATGAATGGGTGACTTGTTTGATTTCTTGGATTTTCATTTTGACTTGCATCTTCTTCTCTACGACTACATCTATCTATGACTTCCTAGATCTTCCATATCTAGGTATGTTTACAATAGGTGCATACGGGAGCATATTTTCATAGCATGGCATGTTTTACATCTATCTTATATGAACCAATGACCTAGTACTAGTGTTTATCAACACTTACCTTCTCATGTACAAGAGGTATCAGTGTATTTGAGGGTTTCCTTGCATGTACCCACAACTTTGTATCAGTGTTCCTCAACACTTGCATAGATGTGTGTAAGGAATTCCCTTTTGACTGTGAGTCAGTCCACGCCTTGGGTTTCTCATGGCATCATAGTTCTTATAATCAGTGGTGTGGATTACCTAGGGAAATATCAAACTAGGTTGGCTCTCCACATCTTTTGTGCACAACTCTCCCCATCATTCCATAAAGTCCTAATATTACCAATCTAATAATCTCATGGAGTCTTGAATTTACCCCCCCCCCCCCACTCTCCCCTAGTATTCTATTTTTATCTAAGTTCATTGTATTACTACCGACATATTCACAAAAAACATTTTGCATTTAGAATGCATCAATCATTGCATTATCCATTCATTTTATCCACTTAGGTGGCATCATTCATTTCATTATTTATATAGATTCCATTATCTATCCATTTAGGTTACATTATCTATTCATTTCATTACACTATTCACTTAGATTATCATTTTCACAAGCATTAACCACTTAGATTGCATTTAGATTGCATTGCATATATCATTTAAGTTACATTATCCATTCATATTAGATGGCATTAATTCTTTCTCTTAGATTACATTTACATTACATTATTCATTCATTTCATCATTCATTTAGATCGTATCATTTGCATAGCATTGATCATTTACATTGCATTCCTCATATAGATTGCATTTAGACTAATTTATCAATTATCATAATCATTTGCATCTACATCTATTATTGCATTGCATATTCATCATACATTAAACATCCTCATATATAGGATATATGCACATCAAAACATGTGGACCTGCATAATCACTCATCCTGGATCCATAAACATGTCAGCAATGCATCATAAGCATACAGATATAAGCATCCACCCTGCATCACAAATAGGTCAAAACAATACATCCATAATCATCATCCATGCATCACATCATAAAATAATAAATAGAGTCCATCATAATAAAGGACATGCATCACCATTGCCGCAAATCATATATATAAGCTCAAAAAGATGAATATGTTTGTCATAATACAATGATCACCCCGAAGGGTCAAAATATAACACATAAGATAAAATGGAGCTATCTCTCTCCCCCTGTCTCTCCAACCCCCTCCTTGGCACCTCCTCCCCCTCCTCTAGGTGGCCTAAAACCCAGCAATCTACTTGTATGTTGGCTTTGTGTGGGCCGCTGACTCTGTGTCCTATGGGACCGCACACTCTTAGTGTACGAGGTTGCTCATTGCACCGTAGGTACCACTTTTTGGTATAGCCCCCTATAGTAGGTCGCCTTCTGACCTACCCTCTCCACCCTCTCCCTCTGCTGCATCATATCAAAATACATTTTCCCAAGCCCTATAGGAACCAACATCTGACAATCCACATTCCTCTTCCCCCACAGTTATATGACATTTGCCTCTACCATCTGTACTCAGCCCCACAACTCCTCTAACTCAACATCCTATCAGTGGAGAACATCTTGTAAGGCCTCAATGATGGTCCATGTTTGTGCCTCCTCTATAATCCACTCATACTCCTCCATCTCCCCTCTCAGAGCATCTACCTTTGTCATCATTGTATGGAGGCTCTTTGTCAAATATGTTATCTTCAACCGCAACCGTTCCATCTCTGCCTCTAGGCTCTTCCTCCCAGCTCTCTCTATATGTACCTCATCCTCTAGTGAGTGAAGCCTCACCCGGGTGGCATCTCTCTCCCGCTGGACTTTGTTAAAGTCAATCTATGACACTCCTCCCCTACCCTCTACATGTGCCTCTAGAATATCCATGGGTACAGCCTCCTCTCCCCCACCATCCCCCCCCTCCACTTCCTCTCTTGCTAGTAATGATCCTGCCTGTCCCTCTCCCACCTCAAGATCTCTCCTCCATACCACCCTAACCCTCTCACTCGGTCCATCATCCTCTCCACCGAATATCTCATCTACTATCAATTGCAGCTCATCATCCTCTAGAACCCTAAGAATGGTAAGGTGCACTAGAAAATGTCCCTCCCACCAACTCCTGTATCCTCCTATCGTCCTTGGATCCTATCCTACCCCGAGACACTCATCCCAAACCAAGTATGATGTTGTTTGGAAACTAGTCTGACCCTCCAATGGACTCGTTGTCGAGCCCTAAAATCTCTCCTCTTATTTCATCTGAGGATACAATGGTATGTCTCCCACCATGTCCTATACCAGGCCAAACTATCTCGCTACTCTATAAGGGGCATAGTACTCCATGATATATACAGACCTTCCAAACAACCACATCTCCACTCTAGCCCAGTGTAGCTGTCAGTCCCCCCTCCATGTCTCACTATCCAAAAAAAGGTTTTCATGTGAAATACATAAGCTCGTCATAAATGTGGCACCAAAACAATATTGATCCTATACATGTATAATGTAGCAGGCCCCTGTACCTGTCTATATATAGTCATGGGGCCCACCTATCCTATACACCTAGTGGCCGGGTAACTGCAATATGCTCCCAAGCCCACATATGGAGAAGTGTCACTCCTAAAAATAAGCTGCCATACTCCCTATACACCATGAGATGCATATCATGGTATAACTAAGCCAACATCATGGCTCCCCAGGCATATTGTGCACAATCATGTACCATGAAATAAACACACCTGCTCCATCCAACCGGAAACCCATGTCCTCCAACATCAGGTAGAATCTGTTTTCTCAAAAATCTATAAATCATAAGTACCAAATGAGGTATATTTTGGATACCCATCACCCTACCCAAATGCATCCTGCTCCTATCCAGCATCGGCAGGGCCTCATACTTGCAAACCTCCCGCAGGTAAAAATTTGTTGCATCTAATCAGTACTTCGGGATGATGCAATGAATGGGGATCTTGAAAATCCTCCATACATCTAGTAGAGTCATTGTCACCTCACCAAAAGGTAGGTGGAAGGTGTTATATCTACTATCCCACCTCTCAACTAAATTCGTCATCATCCCAGTATGGGCTCAAATCCTCGGCCACCTACCCATAAAATGCAATCCCACAATAGCTAGGATCTCTAACTCATCTGACCGCAACCGTCGATATAATCTCATGGTGGTTGGTTAGTGCTCCCTCGACACCAACAGCCCCAAATCAGCCTGCATAAAATGATCCAATTCATCATTTCACATCCTTAAGCCCTATCATGCCGCCTGATGCACCCATACCTTACCCCACCCCAAAATTCTAAGCCTATTTTCAATCCCTTCCTTCCCTAGCGCACGAGCTGATTCATTTAGCACTCATGCCAAACCCATGGCGCTCGCTTCATTCTATAGGTGCATGTGCTGAGAGACCCCCAATAGGGACCTTGGAGGAAACTAGCACGATCGCTCGTGCCGGACAAACTTTTATGCCTACCCGACCATATCCTAAACTACCTTAGTGCAAGTGCCCATGCTGCAATATCCCTCTCCCATCCCAAACCTAACCCTAACCTGCCTTAGTGCGACCATTTGCATCGCGCCACCTTTTCCTAACCCTAAACCTAACCCTAAATCCCCTCCACCGTGAGTGCCCATACAAAAGCACAACTGCCTGCACCAAATGCGAGTGCCCACCCCAAAACCCCTACTTTTCCCCTTCCACCTAGGAGTGCTTGCGCTATCCTAGAGGCACACGAGCTGAAATGATGATCAGCATGTCTACCTCGCTAAACTTTTAGCCCTAAACTAATCCCTAATTATAACCTAAACCTACAAATTCACAAAGGAGGATAGTCGTACATACTGGTGGTCCATAGCCCGTGGGTATCTCATATCGTCGGATCCTCTCGACATGGTGCTCATGGGTGGGAACGTGATCCATCTCTCCTTCTCTTCTTCTAGGCTCTAAGTTACTCCAAGGCTTGTGTGTAACAATGACCCCTCATTGGGCCCTTTGTGGCTTATATGGACCCTCTTGTGGGCCCATTCCCTTTGTTCTCTCGCTCCTTCTATCTCCTCTTTTGATTTTCTCAATCTGCTCTATCTTTCTTTCTCATTCATTTCTCCCTCTTTCTTCTTTCCTCTTTGTTTCAAGAATTATTCGTTAATTTTCTAAAAAAGATTCAAAAAAAATCTTGAGGGGGCATACACCACCCACGTTTTACGCTCAGGCATCTTTTTCTCTTCTTCTATCTTTTACCCATCGCCAAATTTATCATTGTATAAAAGAGGGGCAAAATATAGACACTTAAATTAATTGTTTTAATTTATTTAAGTTCTTCGCATACTTAATTTATTAATTGTGCCAATTCCTATTCCTTCTCAATATTAATTAAATATAATTAATGTTGTCACTATAGTCTGTTGGTTGATTTATTTAATAAATCAATCTACCTTTATTCTTCTAAAATCCTTATTAGTAATTCTCTCCAAATTCCTCCTTTTAATTAATTAATCTAGATGATTCCTACAAATCACCTTTTTCCTAATCTATCATTAACCTAATGAATTCTTCTAGAATCCCCCTAATCTCACTTATCATTATTCATCTCATTTTTAATTCCCTTCACTCAATCTCTCTCCTAGTCAAATCCTCCTACAAATCCCATCTACCCTAATCTCACCTAATCATTCTTCTAATTCCTCTCCTAATGAGTTGCTAGTGGCTAATCCTCATGATTAGCCACAAAGTCAACTCCTTGTCCCTTCCATCCAACCACCTTCCTTAAATGCCCTTTTCCTAGGTGAATGTGAGATTTTCAAAATCTCACCTCATCCTCCAAGGAATTTTTAATTCCTTCTTATTCCTCCTATCCCTATGATCATCCCTTTTGAAGAACTTTTATTTTCTCATCCCCATCCCTCAAGGAATATTTTATTCCTTTCTCTTCCCTAGGCACATTGGGAAGTCTTCCTAATGAGCCTTGAGGAGTGTGGAGATAATAAATTCCTTTAAGGCATATCTCTTGGTCTCCACACTTGTCTTGTCACCTCCTCTTGGGCCATGTGTGGGCTCATAGGAAATCCTGGACCTTCATCTTGGGTCAATCCTAGCCCTCCATTTATTCTCCTCTCCTCCTATAAATTGATGACTCCATCCCCTTGTATCTCATCTCCAAATCTTGTAAGTGCATACTAATAATTTGCTTAGTGAAATCCATCTAGGTACCCAAACTATAGTCAAATCATCTTCATTTGCATACTTAGCCATTTTGATCAACCATCCACAACTTCACTCTTACATCCATCTATCCATCTCCATCCTCATTTGTGCACACATTGGAGAGCCAACCACCTATCTACAATGGACCAATCCAATCAAGCTAAGGAGTGGCGCATTCTTGGCTTCATCAAGAGTCCAAATCGGAGGAACAAGAGAGCCCTCTTGTCAAGGTATAATAGATTGTTATTAATGTCTTTTATTTGTGTGTTTTGTGCTTTTGATTTGAATTGACAATCTATCCTTGCATTAGGATATTTCCCTTGGTTTAGTTCTATCATCTTCCAAATAATTGTATTACAAATTTGGCCATCCTCAAAACAAGGTTTGAGGCAAGGTTCATGTCTGTTGAAGATGATCATATGCTTTTAGCACAATTGAATCAAATGAAAAAAGAACCATAAGAGCCCATGCGAGAATTTTTGGCAAAGTTCAATAAGTTGCACAATTGCATTCCGACTGCTTCACAACCTACTACTGGAAATTTGAAATGTTTCTTTATTAATGCTCAATTGCCAGAAGTGAGTTTTTTGTTGCATAGGGATAATCTTGCAGATTTGGCTATTGTGCAACAAATGGCCATATCAGTTGAAGATGATCTTATTCTTGCGAGTAAGAAAAGAAAGGATCCTAACAAGGTTAGGAATAGTCAGATTGTTGACACATCATCTTTCTCAACAATTTTGTCGATTCTATGATTCAAAAGCTAGCAAATTAGTTGTTAGAACTTAAGAAGAAAATTTCCTCCAAGGAAATACTTCTTACTGTGATGTTCCAAGAAGGACTTATCCAAATAATGCTTCCAATTATGTTGTGCGCAATCAAAACAAGTTACCTCCTACTCCAAAGAGACTTGCATTGGAAGCACCACCTCAGAATTCAGCTACACGTTATTATGAAGCTGAACAAAATGCTCTTCCTCCATTTGGTGAGCAAGATGTCAATTTCCTTCAAGGAGATGATGCAAAATTGGTTGGTGACTCTAACATCGAATATATGAAGTATGAAGAAGATGATGTGTTAGAAGCGCATGATGGAGATGTCTTTGTTATTTTCACCCATTCACAAGCACAAGCAGAATAGTTGTCTGCCAATGTGAAGAGTGATGATTCTACCCAAGCTAAGGATTCTCAATGCTTGGCAGATACTATTGCTAAGTGTGGAACTCCTTTACCAAATCCTCCAAAGGATAAATCTACTCGAAAAGACAATGCAAAGGATAAAAATGTAAGTGCTCCTTCAACTACTGCAAATTTTTTAACACTTGTTAATTCTTCTACACCTGCATCAAAGACCAGTGCACCCAATGTTTCAAATTTTCAAAATGAGAACCTTAACCAATCTTTGATGAATTCTTTTTAGTCATTTGATATTATAGATCATGCTTGAAAAACTAAAGTACAAATATCTGAGGTAGAATATTTGAGATCCAATCTAGATCAATTTGATCGTTTGGTCAAATTTGTAAAAGAAAAAGATACTTCTCCAAGTAATCCTCCCAAATCCAACACATCTTAAAATAATCTAGTTAGTTCCCCTTCTCCTACAAGAAAGATAGAACCATTTTATATCTCCTTTTTGATAAATGGTCATAGGTTAAGTAATTGTGTAATTGATTCTGAAGCATTTGACAATGTTATGTCATCTAAAGTTGCCAACGCCCTTGGTTTCACCTTGACCAAGACATTTGGTAGATGCTTTTCCATGGATAATAAGCAAGTCCCACTGATATGTCAAATTAAGGATGCACAATTTTCTTTTTCTGTATTTCCAGACAAGAAGATTAAAATGATAGTACTGGTAGCCGATGTGCCAGCTTCCTGTGGCATTCTTTTGGGAAGGATTTTTTGTAGAGATGTTGGAGGAGAATTAAATATGGATATGACTAAAGCACATATTCCTGTCAAGGGAGAGATCAAAAATTTGTATCCAAAAAAGGAATCACAAAACACCATTATGAAATATGATGATCAGTGGGCTCAAATTCTTTTTGAGTCATCGGGTATGGGAAATTATTTCTTACATGTTGATGATGAGTTTGAAGTTGTTCCTAAAATTGAGGATGTCATTTCACTTGATGAAAGTTCTAATGATTAGTGAAAGTATTGTTGTTGAGTCTGTGGGATCTTCAACTCCACAAGAGAAGCCTCCCAATTTTGATGTTGTCAGTGTTGATGGTCCAAATGATGTTTGGACATTAGAGTTTGATGGCAGTTGTTCTTCCACAGGATCAGAAGTCGGTATTGTTTTGTTGTCTCCTGATGGTAATATATTCCCATTCTCTTTCAAGTTATAGTTTAATAATACTAATAATACTGTTGAGTATGAGTCTCTTCTTTTGGGAATGAATGTCACTCAAAAGAAAGGAATTAAGAATTTGCATTCTCAGGGAGATGTTGAATTGATTGTTTGTCAAGTCAAAAATATCTATCAGACAAGAAGCGATAAGCTGTGGCATTATTGTAATCTTGTGTTCGATTCAATTGAGGTGTTTGATTACTTTGATCTATCTATTGTTTCCCATGAATTCAATGATAGAGTAGATTCTTTAGCAGTATATGTTACCTTGTTGGTTCCACACAAGGATTTTTCAAGACCTATATATATTATTGAAATGATCTTTGGACCAAGTGTTCCTAATAATTCTGACAATTGGCAAGTGTTCAAAGATGATCAACATGTAATCAATTTCTTGTAGACTGCTGATAATTTTGATGACTTGTAATTTAATGGTAGTGAGTATCCTTCAAAAGATGTCATTGAAAGTGTTGATGCAAAAACTAGAGAAAATTTTCAACAATTGAAAGGTAATAAGTTTCCTAGGGGTCTTGTTTCTCTTGAAAAATTGTTTGGCAAGCATGATCGCTATGTCAAAAATCAACAAAAATCAGCAGCTACTACAATGGAGTATGAGCAAGTGAATATTAGGAAGGATGAGAATCCAAAGATGATCAACATTGGAAAATGTTGCACATAAAGAAAGGCAAAAATTTGTTGCATTATTGCAGAAATGTATTGATGTCTTGGCCTACTCTTATGATGACTTGAAGTATTTTTGTCCTAAAGAGGTTCATCATGACATTCCATTGAATCTGGGTGTTTCTCCTTTTCATCAAAGTTGATGCAAGAGCATCCTCAGTTCAAAACAATCTTGCATCAACCAAAAACATTTCCCTTTTTGTTTTGTTTTCTGTTTGCAGTTTCAGTTTTCCTTTCTGGGTGTTCTGTTTTTTGCTCTCCATATCCTGTGGAGTTGGAATCTACTTGAAGACTTGATCATATTTCTTTCTTTCTAAACGCATTGCATTTGGAACACTTTCTGGCAAGATATCACTACTGGTTTCCATGATAGTTTCTTCTTACCGGTTGTTCCTTTGTTACCGGTTGCCTGAGACCTATTCTGGTGATCTACCGGAACCCATTATGAAGGTTGCAGATCCTTTAGCGTTGATTTCAATGTTCCTTGGCATGTGGCCAACCTTTTCTCATGAGAACTATTGATGATGAGGAGAGATTTGTGTCATACTAGAGGAAATGAAGAGCCCTTGCAGAGGAAGAATATGTTCAAGACCAGATGTAAGGTATCTGGTAAGTGTTCTAAAGTTGTTGTTGATAGTGGTAGTTCAGATAATCTTGTTTCAGAAGAGATGGTGAATAAGTTGAAATTGGAGATATTGAAACACCCTAAGCCTTACCAAATAGCATGGATTTAGGATGAATATAAGTTGTTAGTAAGTGAACAATGTTTGGTGAAATTAAAAGTTCAGAATTATCATGATGAAGTTTTGGGTGATATTATGCCTATGTATATTTGTCATCTTTTGTTGGGTAAACCTTGGCAATTTGATAGACAGGTAATACATGATCGAAGGAAGAATACATACACTATTATGGCCAATGGGATGAAAAAAAACCTTATTACCTCTGGAGGAACCTTTGAAGAATGAAGTTTGTACAAATGCAAGAATCTCTTTAGTAGATGGAAGGAAATTCAATAATGGACTAAGACATGAGAATGTGTGTTTTGCCTTAATTCCTAAGAAGACTGAGAGACCGGAACCGGAAGGAGAACACCTGGAAGAGATAAGAGATTTGCTGACAGAATATGAGGATATCATTTCATATGATGCATGTAATGGATTGTCGCCTATTAGAAGTATTAGTCATTGCATGGACTTGGTTCCTGGAGCTAGTATGCCTAACAAAGTTGCACACTGGTTGACACCGATAGAGAATGAAGAACTGAATAAACAAGTGCAGGAGTTGTTGAAGAAAGGTTTGATCAGGGAGAGTCTAAGCCCTTGTGAAGTACTAGCAGTATTAGCACCTAAGAAGAATGGAGAATGGAGGATGTGTACCGATTCAAGAGAAATAAACAAGATCACAGTGAAATACCAGTTTTCTTTGCCTAGGATGGATGACATAATGGATTGTTTGAGTGGAGAAAAATACTTTACAAAGATAGATTTGAAGAATGGATATCATCAAGTCAAGATTAGAGAAGGTGATGAGTGGAAGACAACATTTAAGACAAATGAAGGACTATATGAATGGTTGGTGATGCCTTTTGGATTGACTAATGCATCAAGTACTTTCATGAGGCTGATGAATGAGGAAATGAAGAAATTCTTGGGTAAGTTTATTATTATGTAATTGGATTACATTCTAATTTTCATTAAGATAAAAGAGGAACATTTGTTGCAGTTAAGACAAGTTTTGCAGAGGTTGAGAGAAGAGAAGTTTCTGATCAATATCAAGAAGTGTACTTTCATGAAGGATCAGTTAGTCTATTTGGGCTTTGTGATATCTAAGGATGGTTTGAAGATGAACCCTGAGAAAGTGAAAGCCATTGTTGAGTGGCCTACACCAGAAAGCATTGGAGAGATAAGATTATTTCATGGATTATCTAGTTTTTACTAAAAGTTTATCAGGAATTTCAGTTCAGTTTGTAACCCCATGACTGAGACAATGAGAGGTGATCAGAAGGAATTCAATTGGACCACCAGAGCAAACAAAATTTTTGAAATGTTAAAGCAAAAAGTGACTGAGTAAATTGTGTTAGCTCTACTGGATTTCAATAAAGTATTTCAAGTGGATTGTGATGCAAGTGGAATAGTAATAGGAGCAGTTTTGAGTCAAGAAGAGAGAGAAGTAGCCTATTTCAATGAGAAATTGAATGATGTCCAGAGGAGATATTCAGTGTATGATCAAGAATTTTATGCCATAGTTCAAGCCTTGAAGAAATGGAGACATTACTTGTTGCCTAAGGAGTTTATGTTGTATACAAAACATAAAGCTTTGTAGTATTTGAACAGTCAAAGTAAATTGAATCAGAGATACATGAGATGGGTAGAATTATTGAAGAGTTACACCTTTGTATTGAAGCATAGAAGTGGGAAATCTAACAAAGTTGTTGATGCATTGAGTAGGAAAAGGAATTTGTTGACTGAGATGAGAGTGACAGTATTAGATTTTGAAGATTTGAAGACCTTGTATGATGAATACCTCGATTTTGCAGAACCTTCGAAAGCATGTAAAGAACCAATTATGGTAGATAGAAGAAAATGGTTGGATTATTTTATTTAGGATGGGATGTTATTCAAGGGAGTTCAATTGTGTATACCTAAGAGTTCCATGAGAGAGAATCTGATAAAGGAGAAACATAGTGGAGGTTTAGCCAGACATTTTGGCATTGACAAAATAGTTGCATTGGTGAGTAAGAAATAATTTTGGCCCCATATTCACAAGGATGTGAAGAGTTGTAGAGTTTGTCAAGTTGCAAAAGGTAGTAGTCAGAATGTGGGATTGTATAAACCTTTGACAATAGCGTTAAGACCTTGGGAGGATGTAAGCATGGATTTTCTAATTGGATTTCCTAAGACACCAGGAGGGAATGATTCTATATTTGTGGTAGTGGATAGATTTTTGAAGATGGCTCATTTCATACCTTGTAAGAAGACATCAGATGCATTACATGTAGCAGACCTATTTTTCAAGGAAGTGGTGAGATTACATGGATTACCTAGGATCATAGTTTCAAACTGAGACACAAATTTTGTTGGCTATTTTTGGAGAACACTTTGGAAGAAGATGAAGACAGATTTAAAGTTCAGCTCTACTTTTCATCCACAGACTGATGGATAGACAAAAGTTGTTAACAAGAGTTTGGGAAACTTTTTGATATGTTTAGTAGGAGATAAAACCAGAAGTTTGGATTTGATGCTTGCACAAGAAGAGTTTTCCTACAACAATTTAGTGAATACAAGTACCAGAAAAACACCTTTTGAGATTTTTACCAGAGTGCACCCAAGAGGTATATCAAATTGAGAGACATTAGCAATGAAGATCGGAAGAGTTCAAAAGCAGAAGATTTTACAGATCACATGGCAGCATTGCACATTCAGGTTAAATAGCATTTGGAAGACATGAAAAATAAATATAAGGAGAAGGAAAATGAGAAAAGGAGACATTAGTAATTTGAAGGTTGCGATGAAGTAATGGTATATTTGAGAAAAGAGAGATTCCTGGTTGGAACTTATAATAAGTTGCAAATGAAGAAGTTTGGACCCTGTAAGATTTTTAGGAAGTTCAATTCTGGAAATACATATGAAGTGGAGCTACCGGATAGTCTAAGTATTTCACCTATATTTTAGATTGTAGATCTTCATGAGTACCTTGAACCAGAATTTAGTAAGGATAGTGTTGTAGACTTGGAGAAACAATTGCCCCGAAAGGAACCGGATCATATTGAAGAGATTTTAGATAGTAGAATTGGATGTAATACCCAAAGCAGTGAGTATAAGGAATATCTTGTGAAGTGGAAGGATAGACCAGTTGAAGATTCATCTTGGATTTCTTAGGCATAGGAAAACTGCCTTGGTTTTCCTCTGACCCTAGCAAAGTGAGAGGCTCACTTTTTCAATAAACCCGGATGTCTGATGCAGAAGCATCCTTGGTTCACAACAATCTTGCATCAACCAAAAATGTTTTCCTTTCTATTTGCAGATTCAATTTTCCTTTTTGTGTCTTTTGGTTTTAGCTCTCTAGATCCTATGGAGTTGGATTCTACTAGAAGACTCAATCATCTTACTTATTTTCTGACCAAATCGCATTCGGAACACTTTTTGACAACATATCACTACTGGTTTCCATGACAGTTTCTTGTTATCAATTGTTCCTTTGTTACCAGTTGCCTGAGACCTATTCTGGTAATCTACTGGAACCCATTCTGAAGCTTGTGGAGCCTTGGGCATTGATTTCGATGTTCCTTGGCATGTGGCCGACCTTTTCTCATGATCTATGTTTCATCCTTTGGATTTTCTAGAGGAATCTCTTCGTGGAGGCCGACCTTGTTTATTTTGCACGTTAGGTCTTGTTCCTCAGGTTTTGATCTCTTTTGGGTCATCCTGGATTCTTTGAATTGATATATATATTTGTAATTATGCTTTATAATATAATGAAGAAGAGGATCAGATAGCTAGACTGTACATAGAAGATAGATCTTATGATTCAAGGTCCTAGTGAGACTATTCTACTAGCCCTGTGTGTCAGTATGTTGTAACCCGATTGTTACCCATTGGATGTAATCAAATTTCATGCAATAATATAACCTATTATGCATTTCCTCCATCGTATATGTTTTTTTTTCGTTGTGTTTACTCTTAACTAGTAAGGAGGGAAAATAGATCAATCTAGACCGGTCAGTAAGAGTAAACACAATGAAAAACACATAGATATGATGGAGGCAATGCAGAATAGGTTATATTATTGCATGAAATTTGATTACATCCAACCGGTAACAACCGAGTTACAACATACTAGCACACAGGCCTGGTAGAATAGGTCTCACCAGGACCTTGAATCGAAAGATCTATCTTCTATGTACAGTCTAGCTATCTGATCCTCTTCTTCGTTACATTATAAAGCATAATTACATATATATATATATATATATATATATATATATATATATATATTTGATCCAAAGAATCCAGACAGCCCAAAAGAGATCAAAACCTGAAGAACAAGTCCTAACATGCAAAATAAACAAGGTCGGCCTCTACGAAGAGATTCCTCCATAAAATCCAAAGGACAAAACGTAGATTGTGGGAAAAGGTTGGCCACACACCAAGGAACATCAAAATCAATACCCAAGGCTCTGCAAGCTTCAAAATGGGTTCTGGTAGATCACCAAAATAAATCTCAGGCAACCGATAACATAGGAATAACCGATAACAAGAAATTGTCATGGAAACCAGTAGCGATATCTTGCCGGAAAGTGTTCCAAATGCGATGTGGTTAGAAAGAAAGAAAGATGATCAAGTCTTCAAGTAGAATCCAACTCCATAGGATTTGGAGAGCCAAAACCAGAACACATAGAAATGAAAACTGAAACTGCAAAGAAAAATAAAACAAAAAGGAAAATGTTTTATGTTGATGCAAGATTGTTGTGAACAGAGGATGCTCCTGCATAAAAAGAAAAGGCAATATAACCCAAAGATTTCTGACACCATTTTTGTTGAAATCTAGGAAATGATAAAGGTGGGGATAATCTTCCCTATTCATCACTCCACCTGGATAGCTAATATTGTGCCCATTCGCAAGAAAAATGGTGAGATCCAGATATGTGTTGATTTTTTGGAATTCGAATCAAGTATCTTTAAAGAATAATTACCCATTGCCTATCATAGATCATGTCTTGCAAGGTGTCACTGGATCTGAGATGATGTCAGTTTTGGATGGATTTTTGATTTATAGTCAAGTGGAGGTTATTGAGCAGGATCAACATAAGACTGCTTCCACACCCTGGGGTACTTTTGCATAATGTGGGATGCCTTTTGGCTTGATAAATTCAAGAGAAACTTTCCAACGTGCAATGGATTTAGCTTTCTGAGATATTATTGGTAAGTTCATTGTAGTATATTTGGATAATCTGACAGTTTATTATAAGAAGCATCAAGATCATTTCTATCATTTGCAACAAGTGTTTGGAAAGTGTCACCATCATGGAATTTCCCTTAATCCCAAGAAACCTATTTTTGGGGTTACTGAAGGTAAGTTGTTTGGGCATATTGTCTCAAGGGAAGGTATCAAGATTGATGTTGAAAGGGCAAAGGCCATCAATGATCATTCCCTACTAGCAAGTAAGACTGTCATGCATTCTTTCTTCAGTAAAGTAAACTTTCTTGTGAAGGTTTATTCAAGACTTTGCCGAGAAGACTTGTCACATAGTTGGCATGGTGAAAGGAAAAGCTCTTTTCAAATGAACTCATGAAGGAAAGAAAGCTTTTCATGAAATTAAGGAAGTCAGGGCAAGTGCCCCAGTTTTGTTATGTCCTGATTACACCAAAGAATTTATCATGTACAGTTATGTATCTAATCATACCTATTTGGCTATACTGATGCCAAAGAATAATGAGGGTGTTGAATCACCTATTACGTTCATGAGTTATCCATTAAAGGCTCATGAATTGAAATAATAAAAAATAGAGAAGCAGGCCTTTGTCGTGGTTAAAGCGGTAAAACATTTTAGATTTTATATTCTAAATTTACATGTCATTGCACTTGTTCTTGATGTTGTTGTCAATTCAATTCTAATACAATAGAAAAATGGAACTAAAAGGAGCAACTGGGTTGCCAAAATTTAGGAATATGACATGAAAATTAAGCCTACCAAGTTGGTTTATGGAAAATGTTTGTGTCAGTTGATCGCCTATAACAAATCAAGTGATGAGGTAGTGCTTGAACATAAAGGCATGAATGAAGATCTTCCCAAGGTTTTGTTTATTAGCACTATAGATGAGTGGTATTTTGATTTGGCATATCTTTTAACATATGGTGAGTGTCTTATACACATATCATTCAAAGAAAGTTGGACCTTGAAGCTCAAAGCAGTGACCTTTGTCTTATGGGACAATGGTTTGTATAGGAAGGGTTTGAATGGAAATTTCCTATGTTGCGTTGACAAGCAACAACAAGTGAGGTTACTTCAAGCTTTTCATGATCTTGCCTATGGTGGACACTTTTCAGATCATGTCACTGCACACAAAATTTTGTGTGCAAGATACTATTGGCAAACATTTTTTAAGGATGCATATAGTTGTGTTCGCAAATGCAAGCAATGTCAACAATTTGTTGGTAAACCTAAGTTGGCAGCACTTCCTCTTAAGCTAGTGGTAATTGAAGAGCCTTTTCAACAGTGGGTATTGGATTTCATTGGACCTGTTAATCCAACATCTAGTTTGGGTGACATGCATATTATCACTATGACAGATTACTTCACCAAGTGGGTGGAGGCAATTCCAGCAAGGCAAGCTACTTCAGCAGTGGTTTGTCAATTTTTCAAAGAAAACATTGTTCCAAGGTTTGGTGTTCCTCATAAGATAGTACCTAATAATGCTTCTCATTTTTAATCTTATGAGATCATTGAATTCTATTTCGATTATGGTATTACCCTTTTGCACTCATCTAACTATTATCCACAAGGAAATGGTCAGGCTGAGTCAAGCAATAAGAACCTAGTTACAATTATTAGGAAGCTTATTGATGAGAGATGATGGACTTGGCATTAGGCTCTCTATGATGTGTTATGGGAGGAATGTATAACTCCAAAAAGAGCAATTGGAATGTCACCTTTCCAACTTCTATATGGATTGAATGTCGAGATTCCTATCACTTTGGAACTTCCAGCATTGAAGCTTGCCAAGGTCATTGAAGATGAAACTTACCAACGTTCACTTGATAAGTAGATTATGTTTCTTTCTCAGTTGGAGGAAACAAGAGCAGAGGTGGTGGATAGAATTGTTGTACACCAAAGCCAAGTTAAGGTGTTATTTGACAAGAAGGCGACTTCTCATGAGTTCACAATTGGTGATCAAGTTTTGCTATGGGACAAGAGGAGGGAACCAAAGGGTATGCACGGGAAATTTGATTCCTTATGGAGAGGCCCCTTCACTATACATGAAGTATGTGGTGAGCATAGCTATTTGCTTGCATATGTTGATGGTACCCTATTCTCACTACCTCATAATGGAGAAAATTTGAAGCTCTTTACTCAATGAGGAGCAATGTAAAGAAATGTTGTACATAGTATAAATGTTTTGTATAGTTTTTCTTTGGAGTTGTTTTATCACTTGACTCTATGGCCCAATGGATACAGGAACTCGGAGTTTTAGATTCTATAAGCCTCAAGTGGTGTAGCTTGTTCCCCAGTCAGATCCAGTTGTTATCCTTGATTTTGGTGCGGCCTAAATCATGAGGCAACTCTACGAAACTTGTCTGTTTTGTACCTCACAGGCTCTGGGAGAGGCTAATCAACCTTGTTGATTAATCATTTTTTATTTTGCATTTTTCTACTTAGTTGTTTTTAAGTTTTTAGTTTGCTTTGTTTTTACTGACAGGTCGAGTTTTAAACCCTGACATGTCATTTTTCCTTAGTTAGCACACTGGACTTTAAAGTCTGATGTGCCAGTTTGCATGACTGGCAGGTCAGACGTTAAAGTTTGACCTGCAATTTGGTTATGTTGGTAGGTCGGACTTTAAAGTCCGACCTGCTAGTGTCTTGTGCTGACAGGTCACACTTTAAAGTCCAACCTGTCAACATGAGTTGCATTTATTGCAACTCGTATTATCTTTTTGATTAGTTATAAAGTACTTTAAATCGGTCTTTTTGGCATTTTAGTTGTTGTTTTCTCTTGTCGAGGCAATTTAGCTCTACTTTTCCTCCCCTTTGTGCACACTTGGTGACTTGCTACCAGATCTATCCATTTCTTCTCTAGTGTCTTCGCATCTAGAAGGTAGGGTTTTCATTTCTTCTTTTATTTGTCTTATGTCGAGCTTCTGGCTTAGGTTTGCTAGGGTTTCGTGGTTTTCATTGTTTCTTTTTGTTTGTGTCCCCTGTTAGTTGGAGGTATGTTGGGGTTTCAAACCCCTAAACACCTCCCTTTCCTGCTAAACCCTCTATGTCAGGGTTTCAAACCCCTACACACCTCCCTTTCTTGCTAAACCCTCTATGTTGGGGTTTGAAACTCGAAATTAAAATTTGTTATTTCCTTTCCTTTCCAACTCTCATGTCAGGCTCCAAAACCCGACATGAGGAAAGTTCTTCCTTGGACTTACATGTCAAGTTTTGGACCCCAATATATAAGTTAGCTAATGTGTGAAACCTTCTACTCACATGTCAGGGTTTGAAACCTGACATGTAAGGATTTCATTTCCTCAAGTCACATATCAGGTTCCAAACCTTGACATGCGAGCTTTTATCCTCACCCTTGCAACTGACAGTTTAGGGTTTGAAACCTAACCTGCTAGTCCATTTTGTTTAACTAACACATTGAGTTTCAAACCCTAACATATCAAGCCTTTGCCAGTTCTTCCAACTAGCATGTCGGGTTTCAAAACCCGACATGCTAGTAAGTTCAACCATCACTGACACGTCGAGTTTTAAACCCCGACCTGTTAGTGATTTATTTTTCCTTTCTACTAGCATGTCGGGGTTTAAAACCCGACATGACAGTATTTTGCCTTTGTGACTAGAAAGTCAAGTTTAAAAATCTGACCTGCCAATTTTTATATTTTTCCCTTCATGAGCTAGTTTTAACTAAGTTTTTTATCCTGTTCGATTCTAGATCTCCAATTTTTTCTTTTGATGATGAATACTAATCATGGGCCTAACAAACATTTTCTCTACAGCATCTTTGCAAATTTCCAAGTCATCCACAAGAAAATTGAAGGCCTCTCCCATTCATACAAATCCATCATCGAGCAAACCTATATACAAAAAGATGAAGTATAAGTATGATAAGTACTTGAATATGTTCCCTGAAATCTCAATGGACTCTAATGTGGTAGAGATCATAGATATTTAAATTAGGCATGTGGATATGAATGAGTTTGAAAACAAAAGCAAGAAGGCTCCATCCCATAGGACAAATTTGATGAGGTCAAAATTGCACAAGTATGCATCTTTTCTTGTTGCAGCTCATGATCCTAATTTTTTATTGGTTGTGGTAGAATACTTTGACCCAAACACTCATGAAGTGAAGGATGCTGACAAGAATGTGGTAATGACACTTGATAGTGTATTTTTTAATAGTCTTTTCAAGGGTCTAAAGGAAATTGAAGATGTTGATATAACCATGGATAGTGCACAAGCATATTATGAGAAGCACACAGATCAGTGCAAGGAAAAAATAAACATTTTGTTTTTATCTACTCTGTGTGACTCAACTATCACCAGATAGCCTAAGTACTTTCATTTAAGTGATTTTAGTGAAGAGTACAATGACATGGTTATAATTCTTGTACGAGTTAGAGGCTTGAGATATTCTCACTACTTCTAGGAGTGTATGTGTTACTACATGAAGGTCATCAAAAAAGGAACAACCAAGATTGATTGGGGAGAGAAAATCAGTGATACTCTTTGTATTCAGCTAAAGGAAGTCAAAACATCATTGAAATTTATATGACTTCATATATTATGTATGCAGTCACCTCAATGATGTAGTATCTAGGAATGTATAGCAAAGGAGATAGAAGGTTGTTACTTGTTTGGATTATTATGATCAGTTAGCCATCAATAATCAGGATCTCATTTCCGAAGAGTCAATGATGCTTTCTTCACAGTGTGGAGATGTTTTTTCAATAAGAATCTGCACAAGGAGAGAATTTTAGAAGCAGCATATAACTTGGTGTCTTCTTTTGGTTGTGTGTTCTTACAATATCCTACTTTTACATATATCCACATCAGATGCTTCATAGGTGAACTATTCATGCTGCCTCGATACCCATCAGATAAGATTGTTCCCATGAAACTGTGTTGTCAATTAGTATATGTGATAACTTAATGATGAACGAATAGTACCAAACCAGTACTGAGAAGGGGGGGGTGAATCAGTACAGGCAAAAACTCAACCTTAAACCGGTTTGTCAACTAACACTTATGCACTGACAGACAAACAATAGCATCGGTCCTTCAACAAAGTTCAACCGGCAAAACCCAGTATAACTGAGACAAGCAAAGACCGGTTGACACTTATCTTCTCATATAATCTAACTCTTCATTCCCATTTCACCCTAATGCATGAATAGGCAATCTACCATCAAAGATGTCCATATTACAGCAAGATCAACATGCATCACCACTTAATCAGAAAACAATCATAACATCACATGAAGAAAGCATCACACATGACACACACATTTTTCACATGGAAACCCAACTAGGAAAAACCATGGTGGGGATGAATACCCACAAGCTATTTTTGAACTCTTTAGAAGTCCGCTCTGTTACAAACCTTGTCTGATAAAAGACAGATACAATAGGTTCTGTTAGGAACCGGTCCTATTAGGGATCACCCGGTTAAGGGATGGCTACAATACCTAGTTAAGGGTTAAACCTTGTTAAGGGTACCTTGTTAGAGGATTTCAAGAACTCGATAGCTAAAGGATAGCAATGACTCAGTAGCTTCGAGTTACCTTGTTAAAGGATTTTCAACAAGTCGGTTAAGGATACCCTGTTAGGGGATTTCACAATTGTTGAAGTGGTTAGAGATCAACAAGTATATTAATGACCTGATAATAGCACTCAATGCCAATGCAGATCTGCTCAAGTTCCTCTTGACCTTCTGCACTTACACTCTACAGATATGACTTCTCTCCTCTGGTCTGGCAAGAATCACAGATCTCTTCTCTTAGATACACACACACAAATTTTGCCAACAACCTCTGAAAGAATCACAACATCGACCTTATAGGACAACAGATAGGTCGGTAGCATAAACCTTAAACCCTAAACCTGTTAGGTTAAGAAATTCAAATGGTTCAATCTTGACCATTGAACATATTGCATTAAATGCAATAGATCTTGAATAAATCTCAAGACATTCTCCATCATTCATTATCCACTGATTTCATGGTGGCTAATAATCCATCACGCGTTTTCACCATTTACAAACTTTGCACATTCCTGAGGTAGATAGGGATAGTCTTCTTCATGCAAGATCCTTCACGCACACAAGGCTGACGTGGCAACATGATCTATTCTTTGTTATACTACTAACTCATCACACAAAGACCACCGATTGAGTCACACAGGCTTGAGGTACTCCAATCGGAAATCCTAAAGTGGAAACTACCTACCAACTGGTAGTCATACAATGCTTCCATGTGTTGGTTCCTATGACTACATGCCGGTTCACCTTGACATGTCGGTTCACCTTGAATAAATATACCACTTTACTTTGGCATTTATACCAGTTCTCACATATGTCGGTTCTCTCTTCATATCACATATTGACATCAATGACAACATACAACATCATTATGTCCTCATACCAATATAATGCCAACAATCTCCCCCTTTGGCATTGATGGCAATATACAAAGATATCTCTCTACTAACCCATCTTCTCCCCAATTTCTACAGATATCTTCTCCACTACACTTCTTCTCCCCCTTTGACAACAATGCCAAAATGGAGGCACAAACATCCCTGTTCCATTATGTTGCTCCCCCTAAGGAGTAGCATCCTTCAACACATCAATCAACAAAGAAAAATTCACTATGAAATACCTGACTGATGTGGAACAAATACTTTTAATTTACCTCTTGAAGGGGCAGTACCCCCAATTCACCTCTTCAATACACAAATGTAGTCTTTTGGGAGAGGCTTGGTGAATATGTCTGCTAACTGCTCCTTACTGGAAACATGTTCCAGTACAATCTCTTTATTTTGAACCTTTTCCCTCAAGAAATGATACTTAAGCTTAAAATGCTTGGTTCTAGAATGTAAAACTAGATTCTTTGAAATATTGATAGCACTTGTGTTATCACAGAATATACTTACCGGTTCAGATACAGGGATTTTGAAGCCATCTAATACATGCTTCATCCAGATTGTCTAAGTGCAGTTCATGAAAGCTGCAACATACTTCGCTTCCATTGTAGACTGAGAGATACAGCTCTGCTTCTTACTAATCCATGAGACCAGTCTACCACCGAGAAAGAATGCACCACCAGTTGTGCTTTTTTGATCATCCACATTACCTACCCAATCAGGATCTATGAATACTTTCAGGTTGAAATCATTGTTGTATGGGTACCATAATCCATAGTCAATTGTTCCCTTCAGATACCTAAGAATCTGCTTGACTGCAACCAAGTGGGATTCTCTTGGACTTTTCTGGAAACTTGCAGTAATGCCAAATGCATGTGTAATATCTGGTCTACTATGCACTACATAATGCAATTTATCAATCATTGATCAGTATTCCTTCTCATCAACCAATGCTGAGTCATCCTCTTTGGATAGTTTACAACCAGTCACCATCGGTGTACCAACTAGTTTGCTATCTTCTATGCCAAAGGTCTTCAACACCTCTTTGACATACTTGGATTGAGTGATAAAGATTCCATCTCTCATCTGCTGGATCTACAGTGCAATGAAGAACTTAATCCCCCCTATGAGTGACATCTCAAACTCTTTCTTCATCTCATCTACAAACACATGACTCGTCTTGTCATCTCCACCAAAGATAATGTCATCAACAAATACCTCACAGATTAGGATATGATCTCCTTTAAATTTCAAGTAGATATTTCTATCTTCACTTGTTCTCTCAAATCCAATCTTCACAAGATGGGAATGCAGGCACTCATACCATGCTCTAGGTGCTTGCTTTAGACCATATAAGGCTTTATGTAGCGTACACACCATGTCACTGTCTTCAGATAGGGCAAACCCATCTAGTTGCTCTATATACATCTCCTCTTCAAGTATACCATTTAGGAATGCAGATTTTACATCCATTTGATATAATTTGAAGCCTTTAAAATCTGCATATGAAAGAAGCATACGAACTCCTTCCAATCTGGCTACAGGAGCAAAGGTTTCACCATAGTCTTCTCCTTCTTCTTGGGCATATCCTTTGCACACCAGTCTGGCTTTGTTTCTAATCACTGTGCCATCCTCATTCAGCTTATTTCTGAAGACCCATTTGGTACCAATCACATTTTTGTGCTCTAGTCTGGGTACCAAGGACCATGTACCATTTTTCTCTATCTGGTCAAGTTCTTCTTCCATTGCCTTGATCCAGTCTTTATCCTTATGTGCCTCTTTGAATGACTTAGGCTCAAATTCAGAGATCAAACATGAGCTTTCTCTGACTCTTCTTCTTGTAAGGATTCCAACATCCTTATCTCCTATGATCTACTTAGGATCATGATTCAGCTTGACATACCAAGGAATGGTCTTGATAGATTCCTCTTTCTTTTCTTCTTCATCCTCATCTCCATCAGTATCAGCATCTACATCTGACGGTGTAGGAACACTGATACTGTTACTTGGTTGACTAACAACTAGTTCCCAGAAGGTTGCAACTGGTTCACTTACCGCTTGCTCATTATCGGTTACCTCAGTTTTCTTAGAGGTTTCATCAACTCTTACATTGATGCTTTCCACAATTCTCTGAGTGCTATTGTTGAAAAACTTGAGAGCTTTGCTCTTGGTGGAATATCCTAGGAATTTTCCCTCGTGACATTTTGCATCAAATTTACTCTGGTGTTCACTTCTCTTGATGTAACATTTGCTACCAAACATTCTAAAGTAGATAACCATAGGTGTCTTACTGGTCCAATACTCATAAGGAGTTTTATCCTTACTCTTCTTGATGAGTACCTAGTTCATTAGACTACAGTACTCACTGCTTCCCTCCAAAAGGTGTGAGCTACCTTTCCTTGAATCAACATGGTTCTAGTTGCTTCAACCACAGTCTGGTTATTCCTCTCTGCTAGGTCATTCTGCTAAGGATCCCGAGGGGCAAACAGTTGCCTCTTGATGCCAAATTCTTCACAATACTTGTTGAATTCACCGGAAGTGAATTCCCCTCCTTGATCAGTTTTGAGGCACTTGATCCTTTAACCACTTTCCTTCTCCACTAATGCTCTGAAAGCTTTGAACTTCACAAAGGCTTCAGACTTGTCTTTCAAGAATGTGACCCACATCATTCTTTAGTAGTCATCAGTGAGAATCATGACGTACCTATCACCCTGCACACTTCTAGTTTTCATAGGACCACACAAATCAGTATGCACAAGATCAAGCAAGTTGTCAGCAGTAAAAGATTTACCTTTAAAGGTTGAGGAAGACATTTTCCCCAATTGACACTATCTGCACAAGGTATTATCCGGTTTGCTTAGCATCGGCAACCCTCTAACTACCTTGATCTTACTAGCCTTCACAATGTTATCAAAATTTACATGGTAGAGTCTCCTATGCCATATCCAGCTATCATCAAATTTAGCCATAAGACATGTACTTATGTTTGCATTTAGATGAAAGAGGTTACCTTTGGTCTACGTGCTGATGGCCACCAATTCACCATCTTTTCCTTTGATTCTACAGACTCCATTCTTGAATTCCAGAGTGAGGCCACTGTCATTCAACTGGGCGACACTTAGAAGGTTGTATCTAAGACCATCAACCCAATACACGTTGTCAGCACTACTCTTTCCATTTAGAGAGATGGACCCTTTTCCTTTAACCATACATGGTGCATCATTGCCAAAATGAACCACACCACCATCATACTCTTCCAAGGATAGAAACTTGCTCTGGTCACCAGTCATATGGTGAGAACGACCACTGTCAGTGATCCACTAATTGGAATTATCAAATCAGGAGACAAGAGCCTTCTTGTCTGACACATCTTCTTTGATAGCAGCAAATACAATATCTTCATTTTCTTCATCCTCTGATTCTTCATCTGTGACACCTTCATCAACTGCCACAAAATAGTTTCTTCAGTTTCCTCCTTTGAATTTCTTGAACCTTTCTGGTTTGTCCTTGTTGTCGCCATTAGGATAGTTTACAACAATATGTCCTATCTGGTTGCAAGAAAAGCACTTCAAAGGTAACTTACCTTTGTATTGTCGGTTCCTTTAGGAAGTTTCCTGGCAAGGAGAGGTTCAAATGCCATCAAAATCTCCTCATCATCCATTTCTCTGCTCTGTCTTGGTTCACCACTAGTGCTAGCTTCTTTTCCTTTTCTGGATGGTATAGCAGAAGCTTTAAAATATGATTTATTCTTCTGAACACTGCCATCAAAACTATTTAGCTCATAGGCTGTCAACTTTGCTATGATGGAGTCCAAGGATACCTTAGTCTTATCTATTGATCTCAGCTCCTGAATAGTAGCAACCCTTATTGCATAGACCAGCAATAGGGATCTTAGGACTTTGCTTACCACAGTGGAGTCTTCTATTTTACCACCTGCACTCTTGATATCTCCAACAATGGTTTTGATTCTTATTCCATACTGTTGAATGGTCTCTCCTTCAACCATCCTCATATGTTCAAACTTCCCTCTTAGGCTTTCTTCCTTAGCCTATTTTACATGTTCATCACCACCATAGATATTTTCAAGAGCATCCCATACCTCTTTGGGATTTACCTTGTCCTGAACATCAATAAACTCAATGTCAGATAAACTACTAATTAGGGCTTCCATGACTTGCCCATTTTCTTGTATCTCTCTCTTTTGGTCATCGGTGAGAGTACCGGTAGGGGCAACATAGGGATTCTCAACATATCTCTAGTGTTGAGCACCCATACTTTTGATGTATATCTTCACTCTGTCTTTCCATATACTAAAATTTTCTTTGTTAAACTTTGGACCTTCCCTCTTCATCATTACAATAGGATCTTTCCCTCAAGTGGTTAAGCTTACAACACAAAGGACCTGAAGGATGCTCTGATACCAATTGATAACTTAATGATGAATGAATAGTACCAAACCGGTACTGAGAGGGGGGGTGAATCAGTACAGGCAAAAACTCAACCTTAAACCGGTTTGTCAACTAACACTTATGCACTGATAGACAAACAGCAGCAGTAGTCCTTCAACAGAGTTCAACCGGCAAAATCCAGTATAACTGAGACAAGCAAAGACCGGTTGACACTTATCTTCTCATATAATCTAACTCTTCATTCCCATTTCACCCTAATGCATGAACAGGCAATCTACCATCAAAGATGTACATATTACAACAAGATCAACATGCATCACCACTTAATCAAAAAACAATCATAACATCACATGAAGAAAGCATCACACATGACACACACATTTTTCACGTGGAAACCCAACTGGGAAAAACCACGGTGGAGATGAATACCCACAAGTTGTTTTTGAACTCTTTAGAAGTCTGCTCTGTTAGAAGCCTTGTCCGATTAAAGACAGATACAATAGGTTCTGTTAGGAACCGATCCTTTTAGGGATCATTCGGTTAAGGGATGGCTACAATATGTGGTTAAGGGTTAAACCCTATTAAGGGTACCTTGTTAGAGGATTTCAAGAACTCAATAGCTAAAGGATATCAATGACTCAATAGCTTCGAGTTACCCTATTAAAGGATTTTCAACAAGCTGGTTAAGGCTACCCTGTTAGGGGATTTCACAACTCTTGAAGTGGTTAGAGATCAATAGGTATATCAATGACCTGATAATAGCACTCAATGCCAATGCAGATCCGCTTAAGCTCCTCTTCACCTTCTACACTTACACTCTACAGATATGACTTCTCTCCTTTGGTCTAGCAAGAATCATGTATCTCTTCTCTTAGATACACACACACAACTTTTGCCAACAACCTCTGAAAGAATCACAACATCGACCTTATAGGACAACAGACAGGTTGGTAGCATAAACCTTAAACCCTAAACATGTTAGGTTAATCAATTCAAACGGTTCAATCCTGACCATTGAACATACTGCATTAAATGCAACAGATCTTGAATAAATCTCAAGACATTCTCCATCGTTCATTATCCACCAATTTCATGGTGGCTAATAATCCATCACGTGTTTTCACTATTTACAAACTTCACACATTCCCGAGGTAGATAGGGATAGTCTTCTTCATGCAAGATCCTTCACGTGCACAAGGTTGATGTGGCAACATGATCTATTCTTTGTTATACTACTAACTCATCACACAAAGATCACCGATTGAGTCACACAGGCTTGAGGTACTCCAACCGGAAATCCTGAAGTGGAAACTACCTACCAACTGGTAGTCATACAATGCTTCCATGTGTTTGTTCCTATGACTACATGTCGGTTCACCTTGACATGTCAGTTCACCTTGAACAAATATACCACTTTACTTTGGCATATACACCGGTTCTCACATATGTCGGTTCTCTCTTCATATCACATATTGACATCATTGACAACATACAATATCATTATGTCCTCATACCGGTTCACATAATGCTAACAATATTTACATGCCAAACAAACTTCTTCTCATAAGATAGGTCTCAAATGGCCTATCTATTGGTCAATACTTAGTTCTTACCATGACCAAGGCCAAGAATATGGAGAATGAAATGTTATGGGTCTTAATGAGGAGGTCTAAAAATTGAGAGAACTTTGATTTTTGAAACATGAGAGGAAAAATCAAGAGAAGTCATGTGCATGTACATAGGCTTGAGGATGTTTGGGCAAATTGTAAAAGTGATTAAGATATAAGTGTTAGGATAACTGGTGAACAACTTAGAGGAGGGGGGGTGAATCAGTTGTTGATAGATTATATCAATTAAACCACTTAACAACCTTTAACCAGATCAAATAAACATTAAGTACCGAAATAGTAGAACCAGATACTAGTAAGCAATAAAACTTAACAATAAAATATATAATCAACACAATGCAACTATACCACATAACACGATGATTTGTACGTGGAAAACTCAGAAAGAGAAAAACCACGGTGGGAAGCCTACCCACAGTTAGATGATACTTCTCCAGAAAGTATGTGATACAATTAGGGGCCTTCACATGCAGGAAGGCACACTTCCTGGAGTGTACTGCTCATTACAAAAGAGTCTCACTGACTACAAAGAGGTTATAACCACCTCAAGATAAATGGACAACAATCCAAAATAATGAACTGCCAGAGATAGCATCTACCATGCTTGATTACAGTCTCGGTTAAGCTCAATACTAGAGGTCTTTGACCTCTTCCTTAATCCCAATTTGATCACCTATGATTGACCAAATCTCCTTCACATATGATATTACATTCCACGACCATGATGCATTATTTACAATAAGATCTTACATCAATTTATCTCAACCTTAAGGCCTAAACCAATTAGGTTGGCCACCTAAAAGATATTACAATAAGATCATTACATATATACATATTACAATGATATGCCATGTCGACTTAAGACCAAAACAACAATAACCAATCCATAAATCATCCTGGTAAGGTGTAGAGAACATGTTAACATGATATTGGTCCATAACCTAGATAAGCACCAGACCTAATCTGGGTCCACCACACTAAAGCAATGTCTTCACTCAGTTGAGGTACGATCAAAGAACATCTTCAACATCCTGAAATCCATCTAGAATCTGCACCAACACCGCTTATGCATCCTGTCAAGATTTCTCAGTGAAAGGTCTACCAGTTAAACCTTCAACCCATGTCGATAAGGGTTTACAAGAGTGTGTGATAGCATCCGATTATCAAGTCAATACCAATTGACCAAAACATACTCCAGAAGTATGTAACACATAAAACCAAACATACTCCATCGATCTAAACATGTCGGAAGTGTCCAATAGATAGTCTCTCCTTCTGGTAACACTAGATCTTCTACCAGTAACCAAAACCTATCTGTCGATAACCAAAAAATGTTTGTCGATAACCAACCATAACAGCTAGTGTTGACATCAATGACAAAACATCAATGCAACACATAATCAGATCATCCATAATGCCAACAATAAGAAGGATGGACTATAGTTGTCTTACATTGGAGCAAATAGAGAATTTGGACTTGGCTAAGATTCCAAATACTATAGAAGATACAAATGATATAGTGGACCCTGTCTACTATGAGCGGAAAATTTTTGATACTCCCATACCTTTAATTCAATAGTTAAAGAATGAAACCAAATCAATTTCAAAGAGATTTTTGCCTATTATGGCTAATACAAACCAATGGCTATTGAAAAAGGGAATCCAGATCAAATCACTTCCTGCTAGTTTTGGTGAAGAAGATAATGATGGTCTAGTGGGGAAGACTTCAAAATTAAGAACCAAGAATAAAGAGGATTCTCAGGAACCCCCACAAATAGTTTCACCAACAAAATCAATGGGGAAAGGCACCAAAATTCAAATTCACAGTTAAAGGCCCAAAGAAAGGTGAATCCTCCTCCACAGTTGTGCAACAGGATTCAACCCAAGGGCCTGATCAAACCAAGGTAGAAGAACAAGAACAAGAAGAGGGAGAAATTCCTCATGCTAGAGAAAAACAAGAACAAGTTGAAATATCTACTCCTACTACCTCTCAAACATCAGCACCTATTCATGTTGAGATTCATTCTATTGTCTCTGTTTCTGATGAAGAATTGCAAGAACATGATGAAGTAAGAGAAGATATTGAGTTGGATGATGAACAAGGTCAAGAAGAGGGCAATAAAGAATTTGTTACTCTTTCTATCATTCCTAGCTTTGATGACATTCCAACTTCTATGATTGAGTCATCAATCTTGGATTTTAATGAAGCCATGGAATAGGTTACTCAGGAGCAACAGGTAGTAAATTTGCCTACTTATTCTGTTGTGACAGAAACTCCACCCCTGGTGAGCACAATTATCATTTATGTAACAACTTGTGTTATTACATCAACGCCACCAATAGATACAATAGTTGGGATAGTTAATGTCTTACCAACTTCTATGCCATTGTCGCCACCAATATCAGTTTCTAAAATTCTAGCTATGACTACTTATATGATGCCTATTACTAAAATGGCCTTGGTACAAGTGGGACCAGTAGCAGCAACAGTATCTTCAAGTCAGCCACCTATTAGTTTGCCTGCGGTTACACAAGTGGAGGTCGCTAATCCAAACACACAATCAGTCTTACCTCCTTGGTTGGACATAGAGGCACCAAAAAGGAAGAAGAAAGTTGTCTCACTAGATGAATTGGACTTCAAATAATTGGATCCTTCGAAGGAAAAGGTGACCAAGAAGCCAAAGATAGCATCAAGGGTGTTGGTTGATCATGTAAGTAAAAGAAAATATATTGAATTAATTGTGCCAGCTGCAAGTAAAACTAAAGAGAACATTCAACTTGTAGATTATACAATTCAAACTATTGAGATAGGGGAAGAAACTCATGAGAGCATGAATCAGGATTCAAGAGCTATGAATGAGGCTATCATGAGAAGACTTGATGAAGAACATGCTCAAAAGTTGAAATTGAAGGCAAAGTGTGAGAAACTAACCAATGTTTTGATCAAATTGACCCAAACCTCTCAACAAGTAGAACCAATTGTTTCATCCATCAATACAGAATCACTTAAAATAATGGAACAACTGGGGATTAAGGGTCATGTGGTGGATCAATGGATTGAAAGGTTCAAATCTGATGGCTCCCTCCTCTTAGATTCAACCATCAAGTTGTTGAAAGACTTTGAAATCATGCAAAGTCAAGTACAAGGAATCAAAACTACTCTCACACAAGAGATAGATGAGAATGAAAGGAACTTGTAGTTGTGGAGAAAGATGGAGGACTTCAACATTGATTTCCTTGTAGAGAATAAAGTGCTAAAAACAAGAGGAAAGTATGTTCAAGTTTTGTCTCTACTAGCACACATAAATGAATTGATCAGGCATATGGTCATAGATCTTGAAGGTGAGCTTAAGGTTTGTGATAATGATATTGATCAAATTTCAACAAGAATAGTTGATATCCCTTGCTTCTTATATGATAAGGATAATAATCAATTGGTCACAAGTGATACCATCATCCAAAAATTCCACTTTCTAATCTCACGTTGGGCAGAGCAAGATTTCACTCTGAACACTTTTGATAAGCTTCTTGAAATACAGGTTGGTTTAGAGTTGCTTGCCTCTTTGCTCAAAGATGGAAAGAAGCAGCATGTGAAGATCAGAGATATTGTATTCTGGATCAATGCTATATCAAGTTCCATCGCCCTGCCAGATGAAGTTGAGATGAAATCCATCTTGGCTAAATTTGAAGAATTTAAATCCAATGAGGAGGAGAAAGATGAATAAAGTGTCCCCTTTTTTACACTTATTTTTTCATGTAGATGCATTTTTAATGTAGTTGCATTTTTAGATGTTGTAATTTTTCTCACAGCTGCATGTTCCCTTTATACTGTAGTTGTAGTCAAGTGGGACTATGCAATTGAATTAGTCAATTGTGCCCACCTATTTCTCTTTTTCTCTCCTATATATATAGGAGCCTCATTTGTAAATATTTATCTTTTAAATGCTTAGAAAAACTCTACCGAAATTTTGTGCCAACTAAGACTTTGAGCTTTTTGGATGTAAAATTGGATTCAAAGTAATATAAGAAAGAAATCCATTAAACCTCAACTTTGAGTGAAGTATAAGATTGTGGTTGTGATTGGAATTACTCCTATGTTTAGTTCTCACAATCGTTCTTATATATATTAAAATTTTGCGGCAAATTTGTTTATGTTATTGAAAGAGATTTCCAAGTGTGTTGATTAGACTTTGAGCTAACAATATATTTTGGAAATTTTCTGATGTTAAGTGATTAGTGGTAGGATTTGTATTGTTTCTATTACTTGTTGTTTTAAGGACTGGTAAATTACACTTGAAGACTTTGAGCTGCAAGTTAAGTTTCTTATCATTTGTAATAATTAGTTTAGTTAGAATTACATTTAAGAAAGACTTTGTGCTTCTTGATTGTAAGTTTGGGTATAATTGTTGGAAATAGTTTGTTCATTTCTTCAAGTATCATAAGTGAGAGAATTGCAACAAATGGAGGGAAAATACATAAACTGAGAAAAAAAGAGTTTTATGCATGAAACTTACCCACAGATTTTAGTTTCTTGTTAATTAGAGAAGAAATTTCAAAGGGAACCTCCCTTTGCTGAGAGGAGAGATTAATTTCTCAACACAGTTGTGTGTGAATTATATATTTTGTTGTTAGTACGCGAGTTACAAAATATTCACCCAACACAAAGGAAGATATTGTTGAAGCTAGAGCAAAACATGTTGCTCAACAGGCTGGAACATCAAGTACTCCAATTGGCACCTCCACCGGTATGCAAACAAGATCTTGAAAAGGGAAAGCTGCGAAAAAACTAGTAGTTGTAAAGATAGAGAAACCAACAGCAAAATCTTCAAAGATTTAGTTTCAGAAAGGAGGAAAGGTTGTTGATCCTCCAACTGAATCTGTTAAAACTGGTAAAAGAAAGAAGCAAAAAGATCAAAAACCAGTATCGACAAATGCAGATGAAGAAGACACTAAATCTGAGAAAGAGAAGAAAGTCCTAAGGACTAGTCATAAGATATCAAAGGTTGTTGGAACCTCCATTATCAAATCTATGGAGAAACCGGTAAATAGACCTACTACTCTTGATAAACTATTAAAAGTATTATGGAATATGGTGTTTTAAGGGATTGAATAAATTGTATGACAATCTTGGTGAGAATGAACAAAGATTAATAGAAGATGTAGATGTGTATATGATAAATAAATATAGTAAAGCCCTTATTGAGTTGCAAGGGCAAATATCAAATTCATTATACAACAAAATTGATGCAAGGTGGCAGGCTGCAATGAAGCATGACAGATAATTTATTGAGTATACACTCAAAAGTCTTCAACCGGAAGCCATAAAGGAAGAATTAGATGATATTTTGTTGAAAATAAAATCTTCCTTCAGATCTAAGAAAAGATTGACAAGGATGCTAATCGGTGAGACTCAATCAGTCCAGCAAGAGACTGAATTTTTGTTAAAGAAGGCTTTAGAACTAATTCCTACTGAAGAGGAATATGATCAGGATGATGAACCTGTAAAGATTAAGGGTGAAGGTTTTCCAAAAGGTATTAAACCTACTGATTTTAAGCCTGATGAAATTGTGTTTAATGACCAACCAGTGAACACACAAACATAACTGGTGTTTATTCCTAATGATGATACTGGTGATAATGTTGATAATAGTGCTGACAATGTAGATGTGTATGATGTACATGTTTAGATGTCTGAACATATGAGAAGAATCAGGAACAGGAAGGTAAGAAATATGAAGAATAAAAGAAGTATGAGGAGCCACCAATAGAAAACCAGACTATAGATACTCAACCACCATCGAAAAAGGACAGTAATGAAGAAAAGAAAGCAGAAGAGAAGAATGAAGAAACTGAAAAGGAAAAGGAAGTAAAGAAAACTGAAAGTAAAGATGGAACAGAGGAGAATAAGGCAGAAGAGGATAATAAGGCAAAAAAGATTGAACCCATAGTGACACCTTTGTCACTTTATTCCAAAAAGAAAGTTGTTGATGAAGAAGATGATGATGATGCATTAAGCATCCAAGGACCTCTTGACATGGATAAACTGAGTTCTACTGAGTTGATGGAGATTGCAAATTTCATGCAATCCCAAGCTTAAAAGAAGAGGATGAAAGAACAATAGAAGGAGGCAGAGACCATTAGGAATACAGTAGATATTTTATCTAGTCTCCTACCAGAGACCGATATAGGAAATTTTTTCACACCTATTGACAAGATTGGACAACTTGTTTCTGATGCCCAAGAGTAGATGAAATCATTAGAGGATGCATCTTATGTCAATGTAGATTAAAAAAATACAAGAAGAAGAGGACATAGCACTTGATGTCTGAAAGTGATAAAGGTAAAGTGGCTCTTACTATTAATAAGGATTATTTGAAGGAAGCACTGGAAACCGGAGGTAAAATCCTGTTGGTATTTTGGTATGGTTTTGTCATTGATGTCAACATCTGCTAAATACACCTACTTTGGAGATCTAGCATCATTCACCGGCAAACAGTAAACTGTGCAAACAATCACCAGTATATGGTTAACCGGCAGGATATAATGTTCACCGGTACCTGCATTGACATGGAAGACACTTGGTAATGTCGAAGACATCATCTGGACACTTTACTTTGAAGTAATAATCATTGGTATATTCTTATTTGCATATTTGCTTTTACCAGCAAATAGGTCCAGGTTATCTAGGGTTACACCGGCAGGTTTATCTTTTCCAGATCAGCATGGCATGCTATGGAGATGATTTATTATTGTTGTAAATGCATTAAGCCGACATGTTCAATCGGTTATTGCATCGGATATTGTATTATTTGTAAAATGTTTTATTGTAATATCTTGTAGGGCCGACCTACTAAAATTGGTCTTAGGGTATGGTATAAATGTAAGATCTTATTTGTAAGATCAAGTGTGGAATGCGAAAAAGATTTAAGGAAGGGTATATGCGAGATCAAGCAGAGATATACATGAAGACATCATTTGAAGGTGAAGTTAGGTTTTTGTAGAAGCATATCAGCATTACATCGGTACTGAATCCAGCATATGAAGATGCTATTTTGTGCAGTACATTCTCATTGGATTTAACCATCCAACTGTAGTCAGTGTGACTCCCATTTGTGATTGAGCAGTGAGCTCTAGGCTATTGGCCTTTCTGCATGTGCAGACCCCTCTTTGTACATTTACTATCTGTAGTAGTATCATCTGATTGTGGGTAAGGTTTCCCACCATGGTTTTTCCCTTTACAGGGTTTCCACGTACAAATATTGGTGTCATGTGTTGTGGATGACTTTATGTTTATGTTTCATGCATTAATTCTTACCGGTATAGCAATTTTCTGTTAACACTGTTTACCGGCATACTTAACTGTCTTACCGGTATTAAGCATTAAGTTGGTTAATAAGATTTTGGTTTGAATTTATTAGACAACTGATTCACCCCCCCCCCCTCTTAGTTGTCTCCGAGACCTACAAATCCTCTCTACTATTTCAACATTTTCCATATTTTATGTTGATTTGAAGAAGAAAAGAGATCAAGCTGAGCATGAACTTGAGGTTGTTAGTGAGTCATTTAAGCCCCTAAATGACTCTTCTATTCATTTTGGAAGATCAGTTCTAGAACTTCAACACAAGTTGAAAGTATATGAGCAAGAACAAGTGATGAGAGTCAGATCTCTACAAGAACTTCAAACACAGCTTATACTAAAGGTCGAAGTATTACATAGAGCATACAAAGAATGTGAAGCCATCCTTGATATATCAGAAATGAGTATTGTTGATGCTATGGAGGAACTAGTTGAACAAATCAAGACTCATGTGGAGATCGTTGGCATAATTTTAGAGACATGGCATAATGACTTTAAAATTTGAAGTCTCATTTTAGTGATGATTTTTCCAGAATTCTTGTATAAAAACTTTATGACTCTTTATATATATATATATATATGATCTGATGCAAAATTTGGTATCACATGTATTTTTATTTCATTTGGCATTGTTGTCAAAGGGGGGGTAAAAGTTGAGTCAAAATTTTGTATATTGTATTTTGTTATAGCATGCAATTGCTAAGGGGGAATATATGTCATTTAGTCAATTTTTTGTTTTGCACACTTAGTTGACAATTTTTTTCCTAAGTGTTGCCATCAATGCCAAAGGGGGAGATTGTTGGCATTTGGCTAAACTGGTAAAGATTGTGTTTGTTATGAAACCGGTATATGATTAGTTAGTGATTGTGATGAAGAAATTGAGATTCATGTTTGATGACTAAGTTTTGTGTTGTCATTGATGGCAACAATATTTTTGTAGTCATCTAAGTCTTAGATGCCAACTGGTAAGGTTTAACTGGTACAAAAGACAATTTTACAGAGAACCGGTAATTAGGATCTCAACCGGTAAACTGAGACAAAGTTGCATTATGACAAATGGTATAGATGATTCATGAAGAGTTGGATGATGTGGTTTCACACCGATGATGATGACAAGTATTTAAAGATATGTTCACAACCGCATTGGTAGTTTCAACTGGATGAGCGAGATTTTGATTTACAAAATAGATAAATTGATAGAACACTTAACCAGTAGTGATTTAGTCACTTAAATCGGTAACACAACACAAGTTTTAATTTGTTATTTCGGTGGCTGACATATATAAAGCGTACGATGTAAGTTTGTCTAGATTCATTGAACCTAGGAAATCGTTCCAAGGTTGTAGCCAGCTAAATGTAAATATTTATAAAAAGTGTGATGAGGTATAAAGTCGATATGTATGTGGAGAGAGATTTCATGAGCAAATATCATGAATGTGGCCGTGAGGTGATTAGGGAAGTTCTGTAATGAAGTGTTGTTGATGTTTTAATTATCAGAAGTGGATCTTATTAGACACAGAAGGTGTTACTTGAAGAACTTATCACTATTGTTTTCCTAACAGTTTGTGGCAACAAAATCCCCTAATCAGGTAGGTCCTAACAGGCCTTTAATCTGTAAATCCCCTAACAAGGTAGCTCTTAATCAGATTCTTAAATCCTCTTGCGAGGTTGATCCTAATAGGTCATTGCTCCTAATAGGGCTTATCATTCAAATCCCCTAACTCGGTGACTCTTAACTGGGTCTACTCCTAACAGGGCATAGTTGTAAGACCTTAATTGGTCAAGATTTCTATTCTATAGATAGTGAATCTTGTGGGTACTAACTCCCATAGTGGTTTTTCCCTTTTGGGGTTTCCACGTATAATCTCTTGTGTTATGTGGAATTTTTTTTATTGGGCATTTGCTTATGTGGTGATATTTCTCATATGCTTGATAAGTTTTAAGTTGTTAAAGTTGGTGATCAGATTTATATTGTTTTGCTTGCATTGATTCACACCCCCCCCACTCTTAGTGCCTTATAAGTTCATCATGAATATGTATCTACAAAAGAATAAGTTGCAAATATCTTTATGAAGGCATTGTGCAAAGATACTTTTGAGTATCTTTGGTAGATGTTGGGGGTCATTTCCCTTCCTAGTTTGAACTAAGTGCATTTGAAAGTGCATTAGTCCAAGATATTTCATGCACATTTCAAGATGGGCTAATATTTGGGGCTTCCTATTAGAGGGAGTAGTATGATTTCTGAGCTAAATTGTTGTTCACCTTTATCTTTGATGTCAAAGGGGGATATTTTTTGGGATGTCTTGTTGAGCAAGCTATGAAAAAGGGGGAGATTGTTGCAAATGTGAAGTTGATTGATGTATTAGTATGGTTTTCATTGATGTCAGTGTACTGATTCTATTTCAGTGTTTAGTTTTTGTCTAGATTTTGTTTAACTTGTTGCAAATATATTCATGATGTGTTGGCATATTGTTGGAGATTGACTTGAGATTTTACTCTCATGTTTTGGTGGTCTAGAAGTAGTGCTCTGGAAGTCTATTTAGTGATAATAATGATTGTCTGGTAGAGTTTGCAGATCTCAACATTGCTCCACATTTTTAGTCCTCCTATTGTGTTTTTATATTTATGCTATTCATGCATGTATCTTTGTGACTCTAATTTGTCATGTGTTGTTGTGCTCCAAAATTGTGTTTCTAGTTATGTTCTTTCCAGGTTTGGTTAACCCCAAATGCTCTATCTTTTGGTCCAGTGACTATAGTTTGGATAACATGTTATTTCATTCTGGTGTAGTCCACTTCTCATTACTTTCCACTGTGGGAATCCTTAGTCAAGACCTATTTTGAATTGTGTTTTATTATCTCCTTGGCCATCTCACAAAATTTGTTTTGGAGATCAATATATATTGAGAATGGTTGTAATGAAATATCATAAGAGGGATTCATAGAAGGAAGTTGATTATAAAAGTAAGATCTATCTTTGGTGATGCAAAGTGTTTGATCAATATGGTTGTGTACAGATGTTGTTTGGTACTGGTGGCAGTGAGCCTAAGGTTTCTTTCAGCATTGCAGTTGTGTGGCAATTGTACCTTTGTGGTGGATTTTTTCTTTCTTCCTCTAGGTAGTGAGCCCTCCTTCTTTTTTTGGCAGTTTTAACTGAGCAGTGAGCCCACCTACACTGAGAATTTTGGTAGTGAGTCATCTTTGTAAAAATCACCTTAACTAGTGTCACCCTTACAGGTGTTTTCATATTGAGAACTAACATTCTCTGTGGCTTTTCCCTCCTTGGGTTTTCCATGTCATATTTGGTGTTTTGTGTATTCAGTTGTTATCTGTTCATGGTTAAGTAATCTGAGTTTTATGTTGTTGAATATATTTCTATGGAAAAAGTAATATATTTTTAATAAATGAATGATTCATCCCTCCCTCTCAGTTATACAAAATATTCAACAATGGACAATGCAAGGGATATGAAACAATGACCTAGAGAAAGGGTAACTTTGAGACTTAAATGCAAGAAGACAATGATAATGAATGCATTCTAAGACCTAATGTTGGGAAAAATGTGAGACCTATCCTCAATGTGACATGTATACTGAAATCAAGGAGTCCAACGTTTTGATAAGCCATGTTGTTGACAACTTTGTTTGAAATTTTGGATGATAAATTTTGATACTTAACAAGTTTTTGATTTTGGAGATCTTGTTTTTTTTTTTTCATCAAGATGTTCTTGGCGCTGACTTTATCTTGATAAGCATGAAAGATAGAATGGCTATTTTATTTTTCAACAAAATAAAATGCACATTCTAGTAAAAATCCTAGGTTGGTAGAGACAATATTTGTTGGGTTCCCACTATGGATAAATTTGAACCACACTTATTCAAAGTGGATAGCTTAGAATTTTGGTGACACTATCTCCCCTCCGTGACACTCACTTCTTGGGTACACAAAAATTTGAATTTCCAAACAACTGAAGATATAAAGGAATTTTTTATCTCCACTTTGAACTGCGAGAATATGTGATGGCTTCAAAGGTCTAACCTCTCGCGCTAGAAAATAGAAGTATTTTGGCTACTATAACAATTGGTTCATAGTAAGGGAATTTGTTCAGGTGTCCCTACATGCAACATTTTACTCAATTAAGATGTCTCCCATCCCTTGCGATTTTTTATGCATCACTGTGTGGATTACACATCACATAGACATCGAGGGAGACTTATGTCAGTATGACACATTTGCACTTGTTGTTCACAAACACATTTGTTTATAGTAGCTCAAAACTAGCTTGGCTTTAGCTCTCTACCACTTTGGTTGTTCCCTCTCACTTTACCTTAATATCTTCTTGGGAGGTAGGCCCTCTAGTAAAAATAAAAATTCAAATTGAAATCCTAATTAGGCTTGATGAAATTCATTTTTAGCCACTTAACAAATTGAAGAAAAGAATTATTAACTATTGATCCTCTAATTAGGATATGTGAGAATTGTAGGGTTCATTTTAAACCAAAGATTGAAAATTTGTCATTAATTTTATCCCCTGATTAGGCTATGTTAAAATTGTATGGTTCATTTTAAATGAAAGATTAAAAATTAGTCATTAATTTTAACCCCTAAATAGGCTACGTGAAAGTTGTAATTCATTCCATGTTAATAAATCATGCATATATCATAGTTTAGACTCAGAAAGCTTACATGCAATAATATATTCATAAATAGAACTTGCATGCAACAACAAATCAACACCTGAAACCTGTATGCAACAACAAAGTAGTACCTAAAACCTGCATGCAACAACAAATTAACACCTAAAACTTGCATGCAAGAATAAATCCACACATAAAACCTGCATGCAAACATAAGACTCACAAAATTATTAGATTTTACATGATTCACGTTGGGTTTACCAGAAAATGTGAATGGTTAGGATTGGAAAAACATAAATCATGAAAAAAAAACAAGTTGCAACCACAAAACAACTAATCATGAAACAACCTAATCACACTCAATCAAGATGCAAACAAAATGAAATAATAAAGTATGTAAACCATAGCATAACTCATCTCCTTTGCATAGCTCAATTATTCTTCTTTCTCCTTCAAATGGGTGAATATGGTTCTCAATCAACAAGTGCTAATGTATTGAAAGCAAATCAATAATAAGGATTCTAGAAACATGCTTAAAATTGAATAATTTGAGTAGTGTGATTTTAATTCAAATGTGGTTGTTAAAATGATTGGAATTGAGTCTAATTTATATACTTGAATGTGCAAAATTGAATGATTGAGATCAACTCCAATCAATGGCTAATAATTGATGTCTTGTAGCACAAATCATACTAATTGATTGAGAAATCAATAGAGTGAAAATAGCCACTTCAAATTCATGCAAGGGAAGGCCAAATTAATAGGGGAAAGATGAAGCACAATTAGTGGGGATTGATGTCATATGTCATATATGACAAAATGAGTTAATTACGGAGGGCAATTTGCCATTCAAAAATGAGGAAAGTGGAAGGCTAGAAAAGAGGAGGGAAGCTAAAAAAGAGGAATGAAAGCTAGAAAAGAGGAGGAGAAGTGGGGGATAAATTAATAAATATTTATTTGTTAATTTCTCACACAAATATCATGATTAGACAACTAAATAAATAATATTTAATTGTAAAATAGTGGGGAAATTAGGATAATGAAATAATTCATAAATCCTTAAACAAATTAGTTAGGTTAAAGGGATAAATAATTGAAGAATTATTAGCCCCTATATAGGGAAAGGGATAAAAGGAAGAAATAATCAAAGAATTATTAAACCCTAAGTAGAATGATAAATGAATTAGGTTGAATGATGCCATGATAAGATTGACATGACTAATAACTATGTTACAAAATTATGTGTCAATCAAATTAAATCTAATAACACATCAATGAGACTAAATGTTGAAAGAAAATTAAGAAAATGAAACTCAAATTCAGCCTTCTTAAGAGTGTCTCATTGTCCTCTATCTCCAAGGATTTATTCAGCCATGCTTGCTCTCAAACTAATGCACTTGTGGCTTTCAAAATGACTACCTAGAGAATGAGATTAAATTCAAATGTAAGAAATTCTTCCTACAATAATAGATGAGCTGCAATTTTTATCTACATGATATTGAAAATGATCTATTGATCTAAGATAAAAATGATAAAATCTATGCTATACTTTGCTATGAAATGCTTGAGAATTACTGAAAAATGCTTAAATGATGAATGCTTGTGCAAAAATGAACTCTTAGCTAGTAGACCTTGATTTGTACAAATGAGAGGTTATTTATAGATTTTCCAAGGCTCATGTCCTAGGTGGAAAAGATGGATAGTTGGGATTTGATTTGAGAAGATGAAGGATTAGAGATGGAGCAGTTAGAGAGAAAAGTGGATCATGTTTCCTTAAAGTGGAAACAAAGGCTATGTGGAGGATTGAGAGGAAAAATGGAATGCTAAGTGTCCTTAGTTGGTTGCAAATGCCAAGTGTCTCTCCAAGTTTTTTGAATCGATCAAAGATATTTGATCATTTAAATATTTGGGAATTTTTAATTTATGAGATACATGTTGATGTGGCAACTCTATATAGAATGGGAGTCTCAAATTGGCTGGTTGAAATGTCAATTGGATTGCATTTGGGCTTTGTAGGGATCAGTTCGATGTGACACTATATTTATCTGGTCGATATCAGTGATCATTTTAGTGAGACTCTAAAGCAATATGGGAGACATCATAGAGAGAATTGCTCTTGGTGAAGTCATTTTTCTATCTCACCGAACTCACTGGTCATAGCAATAGAGTTTCTTGATGTTGTGAGACACTATAGTGGTCTTGGCAAAAAGACCATTTCGATGTGATTTTGTTGTTTGATAAGACCCTTCAAGTTGGTAGTCAAAGTCACATTGTCGTGGTGATGAGCTAGGTTTCGGTGAGACTTCAGAGTGGTCTTGGTGAAAGAGACCATTTTGATGTGACATTGGTTGGTCTTGTTGATAGAAGTCCCATGTTGATGTGACATTAGAGTTCAATGAGACAAATCAAGCAAATAACCAAAGTGATGGATCTCCCTGATATCGATAAGAAATTTGTGAAGTCTTGGCAACATGATAAGATATCAATGAGACATTTAATGAGTCCTGGCAACATGATATGATTTCAATGTGACAGTGTTTGACAAGACTTGCCAAGCAGATTACCAAAGTCATTCTCTTAGGTTGATAAGCCAATTTTGATAAGATATTGGCTTTGTCTTGGCGACAAAGTTATTTTTCAGTGTGACATAGATGCTCGGTAAGACAATTCAAGGGGCCAACTGAAGTGATTTCCTTTACTGATGAAGGCCATATCGATGAGACTAAGTGTGTGTCTTGGCAACAAAATAAGATTTCGATGAGAGTTTGCAATTTGGTGAGTCATGTTAAGGAGATTGTAGATTTCTTAACTCTTGTCGATAAGACATGAGATGAAGAGGTGGGGACCATGTTTGACCCATGATGACCATGCTAAGATGTATAATGATGATTGATTGAACTGTATGATCGGTCCAAATTGGAGATTCATTGTGAAATTCTCCCAAGTCGATTTAGGTGTATACAACAATGATGATGATGAACATGATCAACAAAATGATTGATAAGAATAAAAAATTGACCAAATTGATAATGATAGGGACCAATGACAAATCGATCAAATTTGACAAGGATTAATGGAAATTGACAAAGATTGATAATGATAAATGATGATTGATCATTGATAGGGATTTATGATGAATTGACCAAGATTGATAGAAATGGATAATGGTTGAAAATGACAAAATGATGTCTGATTAACGTTAAAAGTTGATCATGATCATGAAATGATAATTAAAAGTGGCATCAAGAAGACATAATTTAAATTCAAGAAAATGGGATCAAATAAGAAAAGGATGCAAAAGAATGACGTGATGTTAACAGATGATAAAGATCAAATGCATAACATAGAAGAAGTGTTAGTAAGTGTGAAAACCCTAAAAGAAGGTAACATGAACATGTTAACATGCAACAACGTAGGCATTGACCATTTTTAGATGCCTACACCTGCCTAAAGTGGAAAAGTGGTAATGTGATAACACCACTAAAGGTCGATCACTCACCAAAGGTGGAAAAATGCAACCACAAAAGGTGGATATGATATTGAGATAAAAGAACTAAAGGTGGAAACACCACATAAAGTGGACATGATAACATGACAAATCCACCTAAAGTGGATGTGTTCCATCAACTCATACGTGGCTCCATAAGTAAGCTTAAGTGATGTGTAATTAGGACCTAGGTGAGAAATAATCAATGTAAAATACCTTAATTACACCAACATCACTCTTATGTGCAACTTAGGGAGATGTGCGCAAAAGCTAACAATGCAAAATGGGTCCCATCTATTAGCCCATGTTAGATACCCTTGAACAAATGCAATGCAATCTCTCAAAAATGGAGAAAAGGAGAAAACTTTTTCAAACAAAACTCGTCCATAAAAGAGAGATGAAAACACACAATGCTCTTAAAGAAGAATGAGAAGGACAAAACACCATGTGAGGAAACATTCCCCCCCTTAAGAGAGAAGAAGAGAAACTAAGTATCCCCCCCTCAATGTATAATATGCACCAATGGTAGATACTCCAAGTTGGATGTAGAAGATGCTCCACAATTATCGAACAATGTTCTTTTTAGGAAGAAACAAAACCAAATGTGGATGTATGAAATTTCCCTGATCCTAAAAGGAAGATGTATGAAGAAAAATCAAGATGTATGGAGTCTCTTAAAAGTTTCTCAAGTGTCCCCCATGTTGATGCTAAAAGTTTCCCCTTCCAAATCAAGTGTACTAGGCCACACTGCTGAAAAATACAATATAGGATCTAGTGAAGATGAACGTAAAACATGATCCAAAAACTCAAGTGTCTCCTCTAAAGATAAAGCGACCTCTTCCAAATGTTGTACATAAGTGTCCACAATCACATCAAAATCAAAAGAATGATAATGTAGAGAATTACCAAGAGGGTCAAATTTATCCCTCATAACAAATAAAGAAGGATCATCTCCACAAAAGAAAAGATGAATATCATCAATGATGTCTCCCAAATATGCAATGTAGTACTCCACAAACAAACCTACAATGTATGTCAAGTAATCATCCCAAGGAACTCTATTTGGAAGACAATGTATATACTATTGTATTGAATCACAAGAATTCAAAATTGTAGCAACATAAGCATCATTAGGAGCAACGGTAGATGTGATATCAATAGGAGGAGATGCAATGCAAGGTTCAATAACTAGATCACATGTGAGAACAGCCAAGTGAAACCAAAGTTCTCCTCCATATCAAAATTCATAATAGAATTGTGATCATCATTGGAAGAATCAAAGTCATCAATAGGAACAAAGTCTGAAAAGGAGTACAACTAAGATGAATGATCCACCACCCCAATAGAAATGATATCTCTACTCTCCAAGTCTCAAATGATAATTGAATCAGGTCTAAACTTCACAACCTTCCTTGTTTGCACCATGAGTAATTTGATAGATGTCCAAAGAAGATTGTTTTTCAAGTGAGGTACACACAACACATAATTGAAGGTGCCATCCTCAATATTGATAGATCCCTTCCTAATTACATTCATATATGTATGATTTCCCATTAAAATCGGTGGCATGTTGCAAGGCTCAAATAAAGAGAACATAGATTGGGAAGATGCCATATGATGAGAAGCTCTTGAATCTAGAAACCATCTCCCTGAATCATGACTTGTGGTAGCAAAAATTTCTTATCCTTACTTGCCCCAGAAGTGTGATTCTTTCCCTTATCAAATTATTTCTTTGGAAGAAGAAGTTGAACTAGACATTGTAGAGGGAAAACCAATTCTATTCTTCTAAAGAAGATGCTTCAATTCATCTATATCCTTCTTGTAACAATGGTGTTCTTCATGTCCAAACTTCTTGAAATATGTATAAGTAAACTTCTCCTTCTTAGATGATTTCCCCTTAGGAGAGGATGTAAATGTTGGCTTTTTCAGATTGTTGGCATTTTGCATATAGATTGCATTAATGATATGTTGTCATTGATGTCAATTGAACCAGTGAATGATATTCATGATATTGTTGATGTTATTGTTGTTATTGCTATTGTCTTGTAATCGGTATGATAAACTTTAAGGAAAATGTTGTAAACCGGTATATGGTAGTTTGTAAGTTAAACCGGTGTAAAGGGTTAAACCTTTCTATGTTATGTAACCGGTAAACCCTACCGTTTGTTTTCTATTAAACTCTAACCGATCAAGTTTGTTGGTTTGAGATCTAATGTTGAGCGGTAATGATGGAGACACATGTGATCATTGAATGAGGATTAGTTCAGATTGATTTGACGCATTTGTTATCTTGGAAAAGAGCAAAGTGGATTGCATATATTGCATAGTGCGTGATGAGTTACAAAGTCTGATGAAGCGGTGATCATAGAGTGGTTGGAATTTTCTTGAAGAATGTGAAGAGATTGTTATGATTTCTAATGGTCAAGATTGTACCGACTTGTTTCTAATCTCGATGATGAGAATTAGGTTTTTGTTATGTTACCAACCTAGTTGATTTGTATTTAAGATCGATGATATTGTTTTGTTAAGCGTTGGCAAAGTTAGCAGAAATTAGTTGAGTGTGTGGTTGCTTAATCGGTGGATGGATCTGCAATTTGAGTAAAGGTATATTAAAGCTTAAGAAGGATTTGATCAACCAGATGTAGTGCTATTCAAACATATCAAGAAAACTTGTTGTTTTCTAACAATTACAGTAGAAATTGAAATCCCCTAATTGGGTAAACTCTAACAAGCTTGGTTACTTTCTAAATCCTCTAACAAGGTGGTTCATTAGTTTGGATTCTCAAATCCTCCAGTGAGGTTACTCTTGGTAGGGTATTGTGCTTTTCATCAAGGCATATTTGTAAATCCCTTAACCGGGTGATTCCTAACTGGAATTAGTTCTTAACAGGACTTATTGTAAAGATTTAATAGGCTTGGCTCCTAACAAGGCAAACTTTAGAAGAGTTCATATAGCTATCCTTGTGAGTCTCATCTCACCGTGGTTTTTACCTATTTTGGTTTTCCACGTATAAATATTTGTGTCAAGTGGTGAATGCTTTTGTGGTTATGATCTTATTTGTTGATTTGATTAACTACTTAACTATTCTGATAAGGCATGATAATTGGAAGCATTTAGAGATGAATATGTTGACATATGATTAAGCTTTTTTAATGTTTACAAGATTGAAATTGTTTACTGTTAAGTTGTCATAACAGTTAAACCGGTTGATGTTAGTTCTGATTAATAAGAAAAAAAGGTTTTTTAGGACCCAAAAGCTTTAACATAGGAGATTAAAAAGATCATCATAGAGTATCCAGACCATATAAAAATGGCTTACAAAACAACTGGCAATAAAGCCAGTAAACAGAAAGGATAGCAAAAGATAGAAACAACAAAACAACAGAAACCAGGAAAACACTGCACAGTTAAAGAGTCTTCAAGAGGTCCTCCACCTTAATCATCAATTGGTCGTAGTTGGCCACAACCGCTTTGAGTTCATCCAGGTCCTTATTTGGCTTACTCTCCTTCTTTTTACCTCTGGTTCTTGTTTTGGGTTATCTCGTGTGCCTTCAGTGTCAAGGTCAATTTCCAGGGTGTCCTTCTCCTCATCCAACTTGCTGATGACGGTTTTGGTATTGCCAGCAGAGACCTTTAGAATGTTTAATCTTTGCTCTGTGATAATTTTGAGATATTCCTCAATTTTGCTAACTTTGCTGACAATTTCCAACATTGTTTGATCCATAGCATTAGCATTTTCTTTCATCTCCATCAGGTCTTTCTCGATTTACTCAAATCTAGGGTTGAAAGAGTCTCTTATATTTCAGCTTTAGAAACAGTTTTGGTCAAATTCTCCATATAATCTGCCATAGTTTTCCCTTCACCAATGTTGATAGTTTCCAGAATCTGGATTCTATGGCTGAGCTTCTTGTTGTCTTCCATAGCTTTCTTGTAACTGGTGATTAACCATTTTATGGTGTCCATAAAACCTTTCATACCCTCAGGAGGAGGGTTTGTGGAGGGATCTATCTTACAGGAGTTGTCCTGTTCCTTATTAGGGGTGTCACCAACAGTGGATTTATCTTTAGCCCTGTGTACTTCCCTAGTGGTCACCTCCTCAAAGTTCTGGTCAGCTTTCGAAATATTTTTCTTCTTTTGTTCCACCATCTCCTTCACATTCTCTTCCTTTCTCTTTTGTTTGTTTTTGGTCTGAATATGAACTTTAGTTTTCTTTTCCAGTGAACCATGGGGTTTCTCCTTTTTAGAATCTTCAAAGACCTCCGAGGAGGAGGAGGAGCTAATCTAGAGAATTTTGCCTTTAGTTTTCTTTCCCTTCAAGGAGGAAGGCCTGGTTTTCAAATATTTCCTCTTCTTACCAACTTCAGCTTCCGAATCATCTATACTCTCCTCAGACTCGCTCATTGAATCACTATCAGAACCCTCATCCAAAGAAAAAATAGAGTTTGACCCTTCCTCCTTAGACTCAAAAATAGAGGGCTGAGGGCAGGCTATTTGGTTATCCTTGAGGTGGTCATAAATTAGAACCATTAAGCCTTGATGCATGGCAGTGTCACCCTTAGGGTTCTCTTTATAGGCCTTAATGGTGGCATTCATAGAACATAATAGAAAATATGGAATGTTAACTTTCTCGTCATGCCTAAAATGATTCAGCAAAACAAAATGGTAGCCATACACTTTTGTGAATCTACCATCCAAATTAATATAGTGCATTATAATAAAAAGGACCTCCCTCTAAGGCTTAACAAAATCCCTAGGAGGATAGTAAGTTTTACTTAGCTTCACCAGGCATTTTTTCTCCTTTTTCAGTTTTAGGATATCTTTCAATGGCCTCCTTGCTCACTTTTCTGTCTCTATAGTAGTTGCTTCCTTCCCTTCGGAGACTCGTGGCCTGAGCAATGAGGTCTTCATCTATGATGACAGACTGATCTCCCATCTTTAAAGTTCCCTTTCTCCAGTTTTTACAAAAGAAATTAGTGACTGTGGCGTCTCGTCCATGGAGCCTCTCCATAAATTTTGAAAATCCACCCTTCTACAGAATGTTCCAGACCGCCTCCTTGTGCTTTGACTCCTTACAATTGCTAGGTTCGTAGCGGCATCTATTTCCTCCCATATTTTCATTATTCAAAGCTGAATGTCGAAACTTGTAGAGAGCTTTAAACAGAGAGTTTCTCGAAGCTACCAAATTTACCCAGAAATTGTGGGAAGTAATTGATTGAGTGTTGTAATAAATGGTGCTGACAATATTATAATTGCTCGAAGCACTCCTTTTAATTTTTTTCATTATTATTTTGCCCATTGTATGATCTTTGGGGTACTATTATATCGTTCCTTAAAAATGATTAATCTGACATCCGCTAGGAGGCCTTGTTCTCCCTTCCAAGTAATCATTTCATCTTGATTGACCACCACATTGGCTGCCCAATCAGCAGAACCATTATCTTCACAGTAGATATGAGATATGTAACTTTTCTCAAAAGTGTTAATGAGGTCTCTAGCAGCCTTTATAATGTTATTGATAGACCATGAGGGCTTAGAGGTCCCCTTGAGGCATTTGATGATGTTGTTAGAGTCCCCTTCAATCTATATGTAGGGGCAATTCCATCTTTTTGCGAGGAGAATACCTTGGAGTGCTGCCATTGCTTCTACATTGTGATTTGTTTGGCTTCCTATTGGAACAACAATCATTTCCTTGCATATACCTTTATCATCTCTAAGAATAGCTCCACATCCCACAGGGCCCGGATTACCTTTTGATGTTAGTTGTTGTTGGTAATCTTTGAGATATTATCTTGACTGAGTTACTTCTTGATAAGTTTATTTTTGAGTTTGGGAGTTTGTATCAGTTTTTCAGTATACTTATTCACCCCCCTCCCTCCCTCAGTATTCTAACGGATACTTATTCTTTCATCATACCATCAATTGGTATTAGAGCTTCTCAGGTCCTCTTTAACCTAAAGCCTAACATCTTGAGGAAAATATCTTGTAGATCATGATGAAGAAAGAAGTTCTGAAGCTCAACAAAGATAACTATAGGATATAGAGTGACAGAATGAAGATTTACATTAAGAGTCTTGGTAGTCAGTATTGGGATCATATAGAAACTAAGTATACTGCACCTACTGGAACTCTGACTGATGATCGGAAGAAAGAACAACAAGAGATTCATCAAGCATTAGAGGCTATTATCAGTTCCTTGTCTGATGCTAAATATGTAGATGTTCATGGTCTTAAAACTGCATATGAAGTATGGAAAAAACTTGAAGAGATTTATAGCGGTGATGAACATGTTAAGATTGCCAAAGAGGAGAGTTTAAGAGGAAAATTTGATGACATGAGAATGTCTGAAGGTGAGAATATCTAGCAGTATGGTCAAAGGATAAAAGAGATAGTTGGTGAAATAAAGAGTGGAGGAGGGAAAGTGGAAGATGCCATAGTGATCAACAAGGTACTGAGAACCCTGCTACTGGTCTATGCTATCCGAGTTGCAGCTATTCAAGAGCTGAAATTCATTGACAAAACAAAGGTAACTCTTGACTCTATTATTGGCAAACTTACTGCTTTTGAACTAAATGGCTATGATGGTAGTGTACAAAAATCAAAATCTACATTCAGAGCTTTTGTTTCTAACTCATCTGTGAGAAGAAGTGGAGATATTGGCCATAGCTATGAATCTAGATCCAGCAGAGATTTTGATGATGAAAACAGTTTAGTGGAGCTTGAAGCATGGTTGGAAAAATGTCTGCCTAGAGGCATTGGGAAATATAGAGATAAGCTATCGTTATAATGTTTTGTTTGCAATAAGACTGGTCATAAAGCAACTAATTGTCCTAATAGTGAAAATGAATACAAGAGAGACAAATTTAAGAAGTATAAGGGTAAAGGCAAGAGAGATTCTCTTGTAGCTATTGATATTGGTATTACTGATGAAGAATTTGATGATGATGCTAGTGAAGATATTGTGTTTGTACCTATTAAGGAAGAGATATCATATCAGAAAGCACTAGTGTCCAAGATGGATAACTCTGATGATTGGATCATTGATAGTGGTTGTTCACATCACATGATCGGTGATCGAAGCAAATTTCTTTCCTTGAATGAATTTGATGGCTATGTTGTCAGATTTCGCAATGACTCACCCTATATGGTTAAATGTAAGGGAGTTATTTCTCTTAATGGGAAGAGCAGTGTTGATGATTTTTATTGGGTTGAAGGCCTAAAACATAATCTTTTGAGTGTGGCACAACTTAATGACATAGGATACCCACTGGAGTTTAGAAATGGTATGTGCAAAATCTTTGACAACAAAGGTGAATTAATTGCAACTAAGAAACAGACCAGAGGTAATCTATCTCATCTTAATCCTAAAGTTAGCAAGTGTTTGATTGCAAAAATAGATGATAGTTGGCTTTGGCATAGGAGATTTTGTCATGTAAACTTTGATAACATTGTTAAAGTGAGCAAGTCTAAGACTGTAAGAGGTCTACCTCAGCTAGACAAACTAGTTAATGCTCTTTGTAAAGAATATCAATTGGGAAAGATGAATCCTTCTACCTTCAAGAGCAATTCTTTCTCAACAGAGCACTTATTATATTTGGTTCATACAAATCTATGTGGACCAATAAGAACTAGAAGCATTTCAAGTGATAGATATTTCATGATCTTCATTGATGTCTATTCAAGGATGATGTGGGTCACATTCTTGAAAGATAAGAATGAAGCTTTTGGTGAATTCAAGGCATTCAATGCCTTAGCTGAGAAAGAGAGTGGCAAAAAGATAAAATGTCTGAGAACAGATCAAGGCGGTGAATTTACTTCTGAGGAATTCACTAAGTATTGTGATGAGAATGGTATCAAGCAGCAGCTTTCTACACCAAGGACACCACAACAGAATGGTATAGCAATGAGGAACAACTGATCAGTAGTTGAAGTAGCTAGAACTATGTTGATACAAGGAAATGTAGCAAAAACATTTTGGAGAGAAGCTGTAAGTACAACAGTCTATACAATGAACCGAGTTTTGGTGAAAAGAGGTAAGGGAAAGACACCTTATGAGTACTGGTATGGAAGAACACCTGATGTTAGCTATTTTAATATCTTTGGTAGTAAATGTTTTATCAAAAGAGGTGATTACATAAGCAAGTTTGAAGCTAAGAGTGATGAAGGCATATTTCTTGGCTATTCCACCAAGAGTAAGACCTACAAATCCTTCAACAACTAGACTTAGAGAATTGTTGAGAGTGTTGATGTTCATGTAGATGAAAGTCCTGAAACTTTAGAAGGAACCTATTCAGAGAAAAAGGATGAAGATCCTTGAATTTTGCTTTTGGAACCTGAAACTATTAAATAAGAAACCAGTAAAGCAAATCCTGATGAGAATGATCATGTTATTCCTAGGTATGTGAGACTGAATCACAGTCCTAAGCAGATTATTGGGGATAAGGATGTTGGAGTACTAACTAGAAGGAAAATTAGAGAGAACACTTGCATGATCTCCACCATTGAACCTAGAAGTGCTAAGGAGGCATTTGGTGATGATCATTGGATGAAAGCAATGGAGGAGGAATTGGATCAGATTGAGAAAAACAACACTTGGGCCCTGGTACCCCGACCGTTAAACAAGAATGTCATAGGTACTAAATGGGTGTTCTGAAACAAGTTAAATGAAGATGGTGTTGTAGTTTGCAATAAGGCAAGATTAGTTTGCAAAGGTTATGTGATAACTCAATGATGAGAAAATAGTACCGAACCAATATTAAGAAGGGGGGGTGAATCAGTACAAACAAAAATACAGTCCTAAACCAGTTTGATAGCAGGCACTTGAAATGACTGGCAGACAGTCACACCGGTTTGAAACAGAGTGCAACCGGTAAAGCTAAGAATGTCTGAGACAAGCATTAACCGGATACTCACTTAGCTTTTCACTCAACTTGAGACTACACTACCATTTCACCCTTATGCATAAATAGGTAATCTATCATTAGATCATAATAACAGCTAGTTCAACATGTTTTATTGACAGGCATAAAACACAGAACCATCATATGCTTGACAAACAATAGCAAAGCATCACAAGATAAAAACATCACACATGACACACATATTTTTCACGTGGAAACCCAACTGGGAAAAACCACGGTGGGGATGAATACCCACAAGCTATTTTTGAACTCTTTGGAAATCTGCTCTGTTAGGAGCCTTGTCCGGTTAGAGACATTACAATAGGTTCTGCTAAGAATCGATCCTGTTAGAGATCACCTGGTTAAGGGATGGCTACAATACCCAATTAAGGGTTAAACCCTGTTAAAGGTTACCTTGTTAGAGGATTTCAAGAACCCAATAACTAAAGGACTTTGAACTCAGTAGCTTTGAGTTACCCTGTTAAAGGATTTACAGCAAGTCGGTTAAGGCTACCCTATTAAGGGATTTTCCAACTGTTGAGGTGGTTAGAGATCAATAGGTATTACAATGATCTGATAACAACACTCAATGCTAATGCAGATCCTCTTAAGCTCCTCTTTACCTTCTGCATTTACACTCTGCAGGTATCACTTCTCTCCTTTTGGTCTGGCAAGAATCACGTATCCCTTCTCTTGGATACTCACACACAACTTTTGCCAACAACCCTAGAAAGAGTCACAACATCGATATTATAGGAAAATAGTTAGGTCAGTAGCATAAACCCTAAACCATAAACCTAATAGGTTAAGGAGTTCAAATGGTTCAATCCTGACCGTTGAGCATACTGCATTAATCTCCATCATTCATTTTCCACTGATTTCATGGCGATTGATAACCCATCACATGTTATCACCGTTTTACAGTCTTCGCACATTCCCGAGATAGATAGGCAACATCTTCTTCATGCATGATCCTTCACGCTTACAAGGCATACGTGGCAACATGATCTATTTTTTGTTATCATGTTAACTCATCGCACAAAGTCACCAGTTGAGCCACACAGGTTTGAAGCACTTCAACTGAAAACCCTAAAGTTGAGACTACCAACCAGTAGTCATACAACGCTTCCATATGCCGGGTCCCATAGCCATATGTCGGTTCACCTTTGATCAAGCACATCGCTTCACTTTGGCACACATGCCAATTCACAATGTTATACCAGTTCTCACCTCTTCAACATATTGACATTAATGACAACATACAATGTCATTATGTCCTCATACCGGTTCACATAATGCCAACAATCTCTCCCTTTGGCATTGATGGCAATATACAAAGATATCTCTCTACTTCACATCTTCTCCCCCAATTTCTGTAGATATCTTCTTCGCTTCACATCTTCTCCCCCTTTGACAACAATGCCAAAGTGGAGGCACAAGCTTCCCTATTCCATTATGCTGCTCCCCCTGAGGAGTAGCATCCTTCAGCACATCAATCCAAAATAAATTTGACTATGCAATACCTGACTAATGTGGAGCATATGCTTTTAGTTCACCTCCTGAAGGGGCAGTACCCCTAATTCACCTCTTAAGTATGTAAATGTAGTCTTTGGGAGAGGCTTGGTGAATATGTCTGCTAACTGCTCCTTACTAGAAACATGCTCCAGTGCAATCTCTTTATTCTGAACCTTTTCCCTCAAGAAATGATACTTAAGCTCAAAGTGCTTGGTTCTAGAATGTAAAACCGGATTCTTGGAGATATTAATTGCACTAGTATTGTCACAAAATACTTACCGGTTCAGTTACAGGAACTTTGAAGCCATTCAATACATGCTTCATCCAAATTGTCTAAGTACGATTCATGAAAGCTGCAATATACTATGCTTCCGCTATAGACTAAGAGATACAATTCTGCTTTTTACTCATCCATGAGACCAGTATACCACCAAGGAAAAATGCACCACCTATTGTGCTCTTCTGATCATCTACATTACCAGCCCAATCAACATTTGTGAATGCTTTCAGGTTAAAATCATTATTGTATGGATACCATAACCCAAAATCAATAGTTCCTTTCAGATACCTAAGAATCTGCTTGACTACAACCAAGTGGGATTCTCTTGGACTTTTTTGGAATCTTGCAGTAATGCCAACTGCATGTGCAATATCCGGTCTGCTATGCACTACATAATGCAATTTACTAATCATTGATCAGTATTCCTTATCATCAACCAATCAAAGTCATCCTCTTTGGATAGTTTACAACCGGTCACCATCGGTGTACCAACCAGTTTGCTATCTTCCATGCCAAAGGTCTTCAACACCTCTTTGACATACTTGGACTGAGTGATAAAGATTCCATCCTTCATCTGCTGAATCTGCAGTCCAATGAAGAACTTAATCTCCCCTATGAGTGACATTTCAAATTCTTTCTTCATCTCATTTGCAAACTCATGACTCATCTTGTCATCTCCACTGAAGATAATGTCATCAACAAACACCTCACAGATCAAGATCTGATCTCCTTCAGACTTCAAATAGATATTACTATCTTCACTTGTTCTCTCAAATCCAATCTTCACAAGATGGGAATGCAGGTGTTCATACCATGCTCTAGGTGCCTACTTTAGGCCATATAAGGCTTTATGTAGCCTACATACCATGTCACTGTCTTCAGATAGGGAAAACCCATCTGGTTGCTCAATATACACCTCCTCTTCAAGTACACCATTTAGGAATGCAGATTTTACATCCATTTGATATACTTTGAAGCCTTTAAAAATTGCATATGCAAGAAGCATATGAACTCCTTCCAATCTAGCTATAGGAGCAAAGGTTTCTCCATAGTCTTCTCCTTCTTCTTGGGCATATCCTTTGCACACCAGTCTGGCTTTGTTTCTAATCACTGTGCCATCCTCATTCAGCTTATTTCTGAAGACTCATTTGGTACCAATGACATTTTTATGCTCTGGTCTGGGTACCAAGGACCATGTATCATTTTTCTCTATCTGGTCAAGTTCTTCTTCCATTGCCTTGATCCAGTCTTCATCTTTATGTGCCTCTTTGAATGTTTTAGGCTTGAATTCAAAGATCATGCATGAGTTTTCTCTGACTTTTCTTCTTGTAAGGATTCCTACATCCTTATCTCCTATGATCTGCTTAGGATCATGATTCAGCTTGACATACTGAGGAATGGTCTTGGTAGATTCCTCTTGCTTTTCTTCATCATCCTCATCTCCATCAGTATCAGCATCTACATCTACCAATGTAGGAACACTATTACTAGTACTTGGTTGATTGACAACCGGTTCCTAGAAGGTTGTAACCGGTTCACTTACCGCTTGCTCACTACCAGTTTCCTCAGTTTTCTCAGAGGTTTCATCAACTCTTACATTGATGCTTTCCACAATTCTTTGAGTCCTATTGTTGAAACACTTGAGAGCTTTTTTCTTGGTCGAATATCCTAGGAATATTCCCTCATCACATTTTGCATCAAATTTTCTCTGGTGTTCACTCCTCTAAATGTAACATTTGCTACCAAAGACTCTAAAGTAGCTAACCACGGGTGTCTTACCAGTCCAATACTCATAAGGAATTTTATCCTTACCTTTCTTGATGAGTACCCGGTTCATTGTGTAGACTGCAGTGCTCACCGCTTCTCTCCAAAAGGTGTGAGCTACCTTTCCTTGAATCAACATGGTTCTAGCTGCTTCAACCACAGTTTGGTTATTACTCTCTACTAGGCCATTCTTCTGTGGAGTCTGGGGGGCAGACAATTGCCTCTTGATGCCATGTTCTTCATAGTACTTGTTGAATTCACCGGAAGTGAATTCCCCTCCTTGATCAGTTCTCAGGCACTTGATCCTTTTACTGCTTTCCTTCTCCACTAATGCTCTGAAACCTTTAAACTTTACAAAGGCTTCAGACTTGTCTTTCAAGAATGTGACCCACATCATTCTTGAGCAGTCATTAGTGAGAATCATGAAGTACCTATCACCCTGCACACTCCTAGTTTTCATAGGACCACACAAATCAGTATGCACAAGATCCAGAAAGTTTTCAGCAGTGAAAGATTTACCTTTAAAGGTTGAGGAAGACATTTTCCCCAATTGACACTCTCTGCACAAGGTATTATCCAGTTTTCTTAGTATCGGCAACCCTCTAACTGCCTGGATCTTACTAGCCTTCACAATGTTATCAAAGTTTACATGGCAGAGTCTCCTATGCCATATCCAGCTATCATCAAATTTAGCCATAAGACATGTACTTATATTTGCATTCGGATGAAATAGGTTACCTTTGGTCTACATGCCGGTGGCCACCAATTCACCATCTTTTCCTTTAATTCTGCAAACTCTATTCTTGAATTCCAGAGTGAGGCCACTGTCATTCAACTGGGCAACACTCAGAAGGTTGTGTCTGAGACCATCAACCCAGTACACATTGTCAGCACTACTCTTTCCATTTAGAGAGATGGACCCTCTGCCTTTGACCATGCATGGTGCATCATTTCCAAAGTAAACCACACCACCATCATACTCCTCTAAGGATAGAAACTTTCTCCAGTCACCAGTCATATGGTGGGAGTAGCCACTATCAATGATCCACTCATTGGAATTATCAAATCAGGAGACAAGAGCCTTCTTGTCTGACACATCTTCTTTGACAACAACAAACACAATATCTTCATTTTCTTCATCCTTTGATTCTTCATCTGTGACACCTTCATCAACTGAAATAAAACAGTTTCTCCGGTTTCCTCCTTTGAATTTCTTGAACCTTTCCGGTTTGTCCTTGTTGTCGCCATTAGGACAGTTTACAACAATATGTCCTATCTGGTTGCAAGAAAAGCATTTCAGAGGTAGCTTACTTTTGTATTTGCCTTAGGAAGTTTCATGGCAAGGAGAGGCTCAAATGCCACCAAAATCTCCTCATCATCCATTTCTCTACTCTATCTTGGTTCACCACTAGTGCTAGCTTCTTTTCCTTTTCTAGATGGTATAGCAGAAGCTTTAAAAGCTGATTTAGTTTTTTGAACACTGCCATCAAAACTATTTAGCTCATAGGCTGTCAACTTTGCTATGATGGAGTCCAAGGATACCTTAGTCTTGTCTATTGATCTCAGCTCCTGAATAGCAACAACCCTTATTGCATAGACCGGCAACAGGGATCTCAAGACTTCTCTTACCACAATGGAGTCTTCTATTTTACCACCTGCACTCTTGATATCTCCAACAACAGTTTTGATTCTTATTCCATATTGTTGAATGGTCTCACCTTCAACCATCCGCATATCTTTGAAATTCCCTCTCAGGCTTTCTTCCTTAGCCTGTTTTACATGCTCATCACCGCCATAGATATTTTCAAGGGTATCCCATACCTCTTTGGGATTTACCTTGTCCTGAACATCAATAAACTCAATGTCAAATAAACTACTAATTAGGGCTTCCATAACTTGCCCATTCTCTTGCATCTCTCTCTTTTGGTCATCACTGAGAGTAGCGGTAGGGGCAACATAAACATTCTCAACATAGCTCCAGTGTTGAGCACCCATGCTTCTGATGAATATCTTCATTCTATCTTTCCATATACTGAAATTTTCCCTATTAAACTTTGGACCTTCCCTCTTCATCATTTGACTGGGATCTTTACCTCAAGCGGGTAATCTTATAACACAGAGGACCTGGAGGATGCTCTGATACCAATTGATAACTCAATGATGAGAAAATAGTACCGAACCAGTACTGAGAGGGGGGGTGAATCAGTACAGACAAAAATATAATCCTAAGCTGGTTTGATAGAAGACACTTCAAATGACTGGCAGACAGTCACACCGGTTTGAAACAGAGTGCAACCGGTAAACCTAATAATGTCTGAGACAAGTATTAACTGGTTACTCACTTAGCTTTTCACTCAACTTGAGACTACACTATCATTTCATCCTTATGCATAAATAGGTAATCTATCATCAGATCATAATAACAACTAGTTCAACATGTTTTATTGACAGGCATAAAACACATAACCATCATATGCTTGACAAACAATAGAAAAGCATCACAAGATAAAAACATCACACATGACACACATATTTTTCATGTGAAAACCCAACTGGGAAAAACCACGGTGGGGATGAATACCCACAAGCTGTTTTTGAACTCTTTGGATGTCTGCTTTGTTAGGAGCCTTGTCCGGTTAGAGACATTACAATAGGTTCTGCTAAGAACCGATCATGTTAGAGATCACCCGGTTAAGGGATGGCTACAATACCTGGTTAAGGGTTAAACCCTGTTAAAGGTTACCTTGTTAGAAGATTTTAAGAACTCAATAGCTAAAGGACTTCGAACTCAATAGCTTTGAGTTACCCTGTTAAAGGATTTACAGCAAGCCGGTTAAGGCTACCCTATTAAGGGATTTTCCAACTGTTGAGGTGGTTAGAGATCAACAGGTATTACAATGATCTGATAATAGCACTCAATGCCAATGCAGATCTGCTTAAGATCCTCTTTACCTTTTGCATTTACACTCTGTAGGTATCACTTCTCTCCTTTTGGTCTGGCAAGAATCACGTATCCCTTCTCTTGGATACTCACACACAACTTTTGCCAACAACCCTAGAAAGAGTCACAACATCGACCTTATAGGAAAATAGTTAGGTTGGTAGCATAAACCCTAAACCCTAAACCTAATAGGTTAAGGAGTTCAAATGGTTCAATCCTGACCATTGAGCATACTACATTAATCTCCATCATTCATTTTCCACCGATTTCATGGCGGCTGATAACCCATCACACATTATCACCATTTTACAGTCTTTGCACATTCCCAAGATAGATAGGCAAGATCTTCTACATGCAAGATCCTTCATGCACACAAGGCATACGTGGAAACATGATCTGTTCTTTGTTATCATGCTAACTCATTGCACAAAGTCACCGATTGAGCCACACAGGTTTGAAGCACTTCAACGGGAAACCCTAAAGTTGAGACTACCAACCAGTAGTCATACAATGCTTCCATGTGTCGGTTCTCATAACCATATGTCGGTTCACCTTTGATCAAGCACACCACTTCACTTTGGCACACATGCCGGTTCACAATGTTATACCGGTTCTCACTTCTTCAGCATATTGACATCAATGACAACATACAATGTCATTATGTCCTCATACCGGTTCACATTATTCCAACAATATGTGCAAGAAGAAGGAGAGGATTATGGAGAAAATTTTGCACCAATAGAAAGATTGGAAGGAGTTATAACATAACTTGCATTTGCAGCCCATAAGAAGTTCAAGGTATACCAGATGGATGTTAAGTCTACATTTTTGAATGGGATATTGGAAGAAGAGGTTTATATAGAACAGCCTGATGGTTATGCATTGACAGATAAGGAAGACATGGTATGCAGATTACATAAAGCTTTGTATGGATTAAAGCAAGCACCCAGAGCATGGTATGAATGGCTTCATACACATCTGATGAAGATAGGCTTTGCAAGAACCAGTGATGACAGCAACATTTATCTCAAGTCGAAAGGAGATAAAATACTGGTTAGTGAAGCATTTGTTGATGACATTATATTTAGAGGTAATGATGTCATGAGCAACAACTTTGCAAATGAAATGAAGAATGAGTTTGAGATGTCATTATTAGGGGAAATAAAAAAATTCATAGGCTTACAGATACAACAGATGAAGAATGGTATTTTCATTACTCAATCTAAATATGTGAAAAAAGTTGTATCGTAAACCAGTTGGAACTCCAATGATTACAGGTTGTAAATTGTCCAAGGAAGATGCATCTAAGTCTTTAGATGAAAAGGAATACAGGTCAATGATTGGAAATTACACTATGTTGTTCACAGTCGACCAGATATTGCCCATGCAACTGGTATAGTTTCTAGATTTTAGAAAAATTCAAAAGAAGCACGTCTGATAGCAACCAAGAGAATTTTTAGATATCTGAAAGGTACAGTTGGCTATGGGTTATGGTATCCATATGGAGGCAATTTTGATTTGGAGGCATACACTGATGTTGATTGGGTAGGAAATATTGATGACTGGAATGTTGGCATATGATGAAGGGGTGATAATGTATGTTGTCATTGATGTCAATAAGTGTTCATGTCAATAAGTGCTCAAGCAGATGAACCGGTATGCACCAGTATGAAGATTGGAAGTAGTTATGGTCAATCAGGATGGAGTGGACTGGTGTTGGGGTTCACTAAGTGTGACTACTGGTTGGTAGTCTTAGTTTAGCTCTAGGGTTTCTGGTTTGTCTTGTGTGATGCAATCGATGATGTTTTATGATGAGTTAGTTAAGAACAAGGATAAGGATCAAGATGTCACGTCAGTTATGTGCACGTGAATGACTTCTTCAAGGATCTTGCACGTGAAGATCAAATGCATTGAATGTCTACCTCGGGAATGTGTGCTTCTTTTAGAGGTATGAGAAAAGTGATAGTTCTGGTACTTAATGTTAAGTACAGATGCCAAGCTAATAAGATGAGAGGGGGGGGTGAATCATACAACTTTAATCTTCCATAAAAACAACAGATTCAACCTCGATAACATATACTTCAGTAATATAACCAAAACTGCTAAACATGCAAACTCAAAAGCATATAAACATCATAACACTCATAACACCAGATTTAACGTGGAAACCCAAATAGGGAAAAACCACTGTGGGGTTTTGGACCCACTAAGAAATATACTCTTCTAGAGTATGCTCGGTTAAAAGCAAATCTTGTTAAAGATTACAAACACATTGCTAGATGTGACCTGGATAAAGGATTTCCCTCAGATCTATTAGGATCTTCACCTTGTTAGAAGTGACCTTGTTAAAGGATTTCAAACACTCAATCAGAATGTCACCTTGCTAGAGGGTTTTACAAATAAGACTGTTAAGTCCACTTGGTTAAGAGATTTTCTGTCACTTCACAAAATAACAGTAATAAAAATCTATCTGCAACTTCACATCTAAAATGCTAAAGTAGATTCTTATTTGCTCAATACAATATAGACATAGAACTAATCTTGTCCTTCTGTTGGGCTCTATACTCTGTTATTCAAAACATGTCTTCAAGCTTCAGTGCTTGGTAATCACTATGTAGCATCCCTGTGCATACACTTGCCCACATACATTGTTTATCAACAGTTCCTTATTTATAAACAATTCACCAACCGCTTAATCTCCTTGATCACATTTCCCATGATCAATCATAGCCATCAGATCTTTAAACTTTGACCAAGTTCAATGTATCCTTCGATCTAAAAATGTTTTACCCCACCTTGGGACTTGCATATATTTCTTGGAACTTGTGCTAGGGTATTGCGGTTCAATCTGCACTGTAGATCTTCCTGTCGATTTTCCTTTGCCATAGATTCTTTAACAAACTTCATTCACGACATACCAATCATTTAATCATAGCCAGCTCATCAGCTTCCTTCATTAAATAATGCTTTTATTCATTCAATGCATTTTGTTACTACTCGGTAAATACTAAACTTCACTCAATAGACATACTGCCTTCACTAACCGATAGCGATAACCTTAGGGCTTACCGACTAGGTTCTTTGCTCGGTAACATAGTATAGTATTAACCTTACAATCAATAACATATGTATGATATCAAAACAATCTAAACATCATGATCTCATCATTGTCTAACTCAGTAATAGTTGCCCATTGAATAACTTATTCCTTCCCCTTATTCATCACATTCTTTCTGTGTCTTTTACGAACATCTTTATACTCATCAAATCATACTTCTCAAGATATGGCAACATCATACTGAATTAGAAAATCAATTTCTTGACATCAATGACAAAATAATAATATTAAGATAGTAAACATCCTTAATTAGTTATATCCATAATCATCAACAACCTTCTCAATATCCTTATTGAAATGCCAACAATCTCTCCTTGTCTGTTATAATGCCAACAATCTCCCACTTTGGCATTGATGGCAAAACCAATTGATTTGACCTAATTGATTTGGATTGCTATGAGATTCTGAAATGCTCTCCCCATGTCATCAGAACTCTCCCCCATACATTAGTATCCACTCCTTTTCTTCAGTCTTCTCCCCCTTTGACAACAATGTCAAAAAGTAAAGAACTAAAATATAATTTCTTCCTGTATGAAGTGATTTCTTGTTGTTATGTGTCAACTTAGTCTCGATCAGAGCATTTGTGTCTTCAATTCCTATTCCCTGTATTGTTTCCTATACACCTTTAGAAAACATCCTAAAGTGTGTAAATCAACATCAACTCCTAAAAGATATTCTGTAGAGTCATCGAATTGATGCTTTCACTGAACTCGGTCAGTGAGTAGAAGATAGGGGTAGGACCCCTAACTTACTTCTGAGATACTCAAAAGTGTCCCTTGGTAGTGGCTTGGTGAAGATATCTGCTATTTGTTCCTTTGTGCAAACATACTCCAACACCACTTTCTTCTCTTGAGCTTCTTCTCTAAGATAATGATAGTTGATAAAGATGTGCTTTGTCTTAGAGTGCATAATAGGATTCTTTGAAATGTTAATGGCACTAGTATTGTCACAGAATATAGTTGCTGGCTCGGTAACTTTCTCATTTATGCCTTCCAATAGTTGTTTGATCCATGCTATGTTGGTACAATTCAATGTTGTAGCAATGTATTCAGCTTCTGCTATTGACTATGAAACACATCCTTGTTTCTTGCTAAGCCAACTCACTAGTCTTTCTCCTAAAAAGAAAGCTCCTCCACTTGTGCTTTTTCTGTCATCAATGTTACCTGCCCAATCAGCATCAGTATAAACTTTTAAATCAAAGTCATTTCCTTTCTGATATACTAAGCCATAATCCTCAGTGCCTTTCAAGTATCTGAAAATTCTCTTAATTGTTGTCATGTGTGTTTCCTTAGGATCTACAGAGAATCTTGCAACTATACCTACTGCATGTGCTATGTCTGGCCTGCTGTGAATAACATATTGCAACTTTCCAATCATGGATCGGTAAAGTGTCTCATCAACAGATGTAGATTCATCATTCTTTGATAGTTTACAATTGGTAGTCATAGTAGTACTTACTGGTTTTGAATCCTCCATTCCAAATTTCTTCAAGATTTCCTTTATGTACTTGGATTAAGTAATGAAAATCTCATTTTTCATTTGTAGTATTTGTAAACCTATAAAATAATTTATCTCACCGATTAATGACATCTCAAATTCTTTGCTCATTTCATTTCCAAAGTTCTTACATAGAGAGTCATTTCGACAAAGGATAATATCATCAACAAATATGGCTGAGATCAGTATTCCATTTTCATCATTCTTCATGTAAATGTTACTACTTTCACTTGTTCTTATAAAACCAATCTTGATTAAATAAGAGTGCAATCTTTCATACCATGCTCTAGGTGCTTGTTTCAAACCATATAAAGCTTTGTTCAATTTACATACCTGATCTTTATTCTTGTCTTCAACAAATCCTTCAGGTTGTTCAATAAAAACTTCTTCTTCTAATATACCATTTAGAAATGCAGATTTGACATCCATTTGATATACCTTGAAATTCTTGTAAGCGGCATATGCCAACAATGTTCTTACTCCTTTAAGTCTAGCCACAGGTGCAAAAGTCTCACCATAATCAATTCTTTCTTCTTGGGCATAACCTTTGCAAACTAGCCTTGCTTTATTTTGAATGACCTCACCTTTTTCATTCAACTTGTTTTTGAAAATCCACTTTGTACCGATTACATTTTTGTCCTTCGGTCTTGGGATTAGAGTCCATGTGTCGTTCTTCTTGATTTGATCAATCTCTTTTGTCATAGCATTTATCCAATCTTCACTGTTAAATTCCTCTTTCACTATTCTCAGTTCAAATTCAGATATCTGACATGTGTTATGTCTCAGTTTGATCCTTGTCATCACTTGATCGTCCTTATCTCCTATAATCTGACTTGATGCATGATGTCTTCTAACATACTTGGCTAATATAGGCTCGATAGGCTCGGTATGATCTTCTTCATCACTCGGTAACTGGATATTCTCTTCATTTCCTTTTGCAGTTTTCTAGGTAAGACTTGTCGATTGAACATAGACAAATTCATCATAATCTTCTGGTTCCTTGGAATTTCCTTCATCATTCCTTTCTACAAATTCATCAAATTTCACATTTTCACTTTCTACTATTTTGTTAGATGATTTGATTAGACATTTAAATGCTTTACTTCTAGAAGAATAACCAAGAAATGTTCCTTCTTCACTTTTCTGATCAAACTTGCCATTTCTATCATCTTTGTGTACATAGCATCTACTTCCAAAGATTTTAAAATAACTTACATTGGGTTTCTTGTCATACCAAATTTCATATGGTGTCTTCAAAGTTCCTTTCTTCAGTTGTACTCGGTTCAGAGTGTAAACTATTGTGCTTATTACTTCTCTCCAAAATGTTTGTGGTACTTTCTTTTCAATCATCAAGGTTCTGGCACAATCCACAATAGATCTGTTTCTTCTCTCAGCAATTCCATTTTGTTGTGGAGTTCCTGGTGCAAAGACTTGTCTTTTAATACCATGATCATTGCAAAATAAGTTGAACTCATCAGATGTGAACTCTCCTCCTCTATCTAATCAAATACATTTCAATTATCTTCCTATTTCATTTTCAACTCTTGCCTTGTACCATTTAAAATTTGAAAAGCTTTTGATTTTTCTTTTAAAAACATAACTGACATCATCCTTGAGTAATCATCCACAAATAGTATGAAATATTTATCACCATAATAACTTTGAACTTTCATAGGACCACAAAGATCAGTGTGCACAAGATCTAAAATTCCCTTAGAGGTTTGGGGCTTACCTGTAAAGCTTGATCTTGTCATTTTACCCATCTGGCATCCTCGACACATAGCATTCTCAAGTTTTTCAAGACTCAGTAGACCTCTTACTCTGTGCTTCTTGCTTATTTTGATCAGATTATCAAAATTTACATGACAAAACCTTTTATGCCATAACCAGGTATCATCTATCTTTGCATACAGACATTTATTCTGAGTTGAGTCAAGGTGAAATGTGTTACCTTTTGTTTTTGTCCCGGTAGTAGCTAACTTTCCATGCTTGTCATGAACTTTGACAATTCCTTTCTGAAATTCTATTCGATATCCTGTATTGTTTAGTTGTGCTACACTCAACAAATTATATTTCAAACCTTCAACCCAATAAACATCATTGCACTTTGCATTGTCAAGAAGTGTTACGGATCCTTTACCTTTTACCGGACAAGGTGTATCATTACCAAATCTTACATAGCCTCCATCATAGTCTTCTAACATAACAAACTTGTGTTTATCACCTGTCATGTGATGTGAGCATTCACTATCTATGATCCAAGAATCATTAGTATTTATGTGAGATATTAGGGCTTTTTCTTCATACCTTTCTTCATCTGATCCATCTTTGATAGCCACATAAACTACTTCCTCTATATCAGTTTCATCTGATTTATCATCATTGGATTCCTCATCAGCTATTAAACATGACTTTCTATCTCTTCTTCTGAAGTCTCAGTGTCCTCTGTAATGATTATCTTTCTGTCTATCATCTCGGTAATCTCTCTTTTCAATAGAATCTATGTCAGGACAGTTAGAAGCCATATGTCCTATCTTATCACAATTGAAACATTTCAAAGGTAGTTCTCCTTTATACTTACGTTTGCCTCTCGGTAAACTTTTGGCTAAAAGTGCTTCAAACTCTTCTTGCTTTCTAATTTCCTCATACAGTTTGTGTACTTCTTCCATGTTCTTATGAAATCTTTCACTTGCTCCACTATGATATCCTTCAGAGTACTTGTACCTTCTTTCATTGTAATCATTAGATTCATCAAGATGAAAAGAACTAAATGCAGATTCAACTTTATTTACCGAAGACCCACTATTATCAAAGTTACTCAGCTCAAATGCATGTAGCTTACCAATAGTAGCATCTAAAGAAATTGGCATATTGGGTACAGACCTTAGTTCATTTATTGTAGAGACTCGGATTGCATAAGCTGGTAGAAGGGTTCTTAACAACTTACTTGTTATATCCTTTTCTTCAATAGTTCCACCTGCTCCTTTGATTTGATTGACAATCTCCTTTAGTCTTGTACTGTACTGGGTTATGTTCTCGCCTTCATTCATCCTCATAGATTCAAGTTCTCCTCTTAGACTATCCACTTTTTCTCTTTGAACATGGTCATATCCTCCATACACAGATATGAGCTTATCCCACATTACCTTTGCATCATTGCAGCCTTCTAGATCATTAAACTCTGAATGGGTCAATGCAGATGTTATTTCAATCATTACTTGAATATGTTCTTGCTTTGCCTTTATCTCTTCCATTGTCAATGGATAGGTGTTTGGTGTGATGAAATCATTCTCTAGATAATATACAACATATTCTCCAACTCCTGATAGGTGCAGCTTCATCCTTTTCTGCCATGTAGAGAAACTTGACTTGTTCAGCTTTGGTGCATCCCTCTTATACATCTTTGGATGTTTGCCTCAAGTACCTTTAAACTTTTTCCTTTGGAGTCCAAAGCTCTAACACCAATTAATAGTTCTGATACTTAATGTTAAGTACAGATGCCAAGCTAATAAGATGAGAGGGGGGGGTGAATCATACAACTTTAATCTTCCATAAAAACAACATATTCAACCTCGGTAACATATACTTCAATAATATAACCAAAACTGCTAAACATGCAAACTCAAAAGCATATAAACATCATAACACTCATAACACCATATTTAACGTGGAAACACAAATAGGGAAAAACCACTGTGGGATTTCGGACCCACTAAGAAATATACTCTTCTAGAGTATGCTCGGTTAAAAGAAAATCTTGTTAAAGATTACAAACACATTGCTAGATGTGACCCGGTTAAGGGATTTCCCTTAGATCTGTTAGGATCTTCACCTTGTTAGAAGTGACCTTGTTAAAGGATTTCAAACACTTAATCAGAGTGTCACCTTGCTAGAGGGTTTTACAAATAAGACTATTAAGTCCACTCGGTTAAGAGATTTTCTGTCACTTCACAAAATAACAGTAATAAAAATCTATCTACAACTTCACATCTAAAATGCTAAAGCAAATTCTTATTTACTCAATACAATATAGACATAGAACTAATCTTGTCCTTCTACTAGGCTCTATACTCTGTTATTCAAAATAGGTCTTCAAGCTTCAGTGCTCAGTAATCACTATGTAGCATCCATGTGCATACACTTGACCGCATACATTGTTTATCAACAGTTCCTTATTTATAAACAATTCGCCAACCGCGTAATCTCCTTGATCACATTTCCCATGATCAATCATAGCCATCAGATCTTTAAACTTTGACCAGGTTTAATGTATCCTTCGATCTGAAAATGTTTTACCCCACCTTGGGAATTGCATATATTTCTTGGAACTTGTGCTAGGTTATTGCGGTTCAATCTGCGTTGTAGATCTTCCTGCCGATTTTCCTTTTCCATAGATTCTTTAACAAACTTCATTCATGGCATACCAATCATTTAATCATAGCCAACTCATCAGCTTCCTTCATTAAATAATGCTTTTATTCATTCAATGCATTCTATTACTACTCAGTTGCAACTCGGTAAATACTAAACTTCACTCGGTGGACATACCGCCTTCATTAACTGATAGCGATAACCTTAGGGTTTACCGACTAGGTTCCTTAGGGTTTACCGACTAGGTTCTTTGCTCGGTAACATAGTATAGTATTAACCTTACAATCAATAACATATGTACGATATCAAAACAATCTAAACATCATGATCTCATAATTGTCTAACTCAGTAATAGTTACCCATTGAATAACTTATTCCTTCCCCTTATTCATCACAATCTTTTTGTGTCTTTTACCGACATCTTTATACTCATCAAATCATACTTCTCAAGATATGGCAACATCATACTAAATTAGAAAATCAATTTCTTGACATCAATGACAAAATAATAATATTAAGACAGTAAACATCCTTAATCAGTTATATCCATAATCATCAACAGCCTTCTCAATATCCTTATTGAAATGCCAACAATCTCTCCTTATCTGTTATAATGCCAACAAAAAGCACATGATGGGTTACTATTTTCCAGATGCAGTGAAGATTAGATGATGTAGAATGACTTGAGATCTATTTTAGATCATTTCATTCTATGTAATGTATTTGACGGTCAGGATTGCACCACTTGCAATTTTAAACCTATAGGGTTTAGGGTTTAGGGTTTATGCTACTGACCTAATTGTTGTCTATAAGGTTGATGAGTTTTGTTATTGAAGCATTGGCAAAAGTTGTGTGTGTGTCTGCATGTTTTGATACTTGCCAAACTAGAGTGAGGAATCTGCAGAGTGTGATTGCAGAAGAGAGGAACTAAAAAGGATGTGCCTTAGCAAGGAGTGTTGTTATCAGATCAGAGTTTCACCTGTTGTCTTCTAACCATTTCAACAAAAGGTAAATCCCTTGACCGGGTAGCTTTAATAGGCATTGTTGTAAATCCTCTAACCAGGTGGCTCAAGTTCATTGAGTTATTTAAATCCTCTAGTGAGGTAACCTTTAACAAGGTTTTAACCTTTAATAGGGTATATAGCCATCCCTTAACCGAGTGATCTCTAACAGGATTGATTCCTAACAAAACCTTTCTTGTAAAGTCTTTAACCGGACTAGGCTCCTAACAAAGTGGACTTCAGAAGAGTTCACAAACAATCTTGTGGGTATTCATCACCACCGTGGTTTTTGCCCATTTGGGTTTCCACGTGAAAAATCAGTGTGTTATGGGTTGTGAGTTTTTCATGTGATGATTGTGTGACAATGATTAAGTTAGATGAGCATGCAGTGTTAAATGGTTGTGATACTATTGATACATCTCATGTATGATTATATCGGTGAAGTAGTCATCAAGATTTGAGATTCATTGAATGTTGTCTGAAGTATTTATATTTAACCGGTATTGCTATGGTTAAGTCCAACGGTATATGACAACTGGTTATCTGTGTTTTGATTTGTCATATTATCTGAGCAAGTTTTTGTGTGTACTGATTTAGCCCCCCCCCCTCCTCTCAGTACCGGTAAGGACATTAGTAGTTCATCATTATTCATCAATTGGTATCAGAGCTCATCCAGATCCTCGGTGATATAAGCTTAACTGCTTGAGGCAAAAGATCATGTTTTAATAATGAAGAGGGAAGGTCCTAAGTTCAACAGGGACAACTTTACAATATGGAAGGATGGGATGAAGATATACATCAGGAGTGTGGGTGCACAACACTAGAACTATGTTGAGAATGCCTATGTAATCCCCACTAGCACTCTAACCGATGATCAGAAAAAGAGAGATACAAGAAAATGGGCAAGTCATGGAAGCCCTTATTAGCAGCTTGTCTGATGTGGAGTTCATTGATGTACAAGATAAGAACAATCCAAAAGATGTGTGGGACAAACTGGAATCCATTTATGGGGGTGATGAACATGTCAAGAAGGCTAAGGAAGAAAGCAATAGAGGAAAGTTTGAAGATATGAGGATGGTTAAAGGAGAGACCATTCAATAGTATGGCATAAGAATCAAGACAGTAGTTGGAGAGATCAAAAGCACTAGTGGAACAATTGATGATACCACTATTGTCAGTAAAGTTCTGAGATCACTTTTACCAGTGTATGCAATCAGGGTTGCCGCTATTCAGGAGCTAAGGTCTATCGACAAAACCAAGGTATCTTTAGACTCTATTATTGCAAAGTTGACTGCATATGAATTGAATATCTAGTATGGTAGTGTTTAGAAGACCAAGTCAGCCTTCAGAGCATCAGTTTCCTCCACACCAACCAGGAAAGGAAAAGAGGTCAGTACCAGTTATGAATCTAGGCCAAGCAGAGATATGAACGATGGGGAGATTTTGATGGAGTTTGAAGCTCTTCTTGGCAAGAGACTTCCAAAAGGCACTGGAAAATATAGAGGTAAGCTTCCTCTGAAGTGTTTTCCCTACAATAAGATAAGACATATAGTTGTTAACTATCCTAACAATGACAATAAGGATAAACCAGAGAGGTTTAGGAAGTATAAAGGAGTAGGTAGGAGAAATTGTCTTGTTGAAGTGGATGAAGGTGTTACCGATGAGGAATCTAAGGATGAAGGGAATGAGGAAATAATGTTTGTGGCTATCAAGGAAGAGTTGTTTGACCAGAAAGCCCTTGTCTCACATATTGACAACTCCAACGAGTGGATCATTGATAGCGAGTGTTCTCACCACATGACCGGTGACCAAAAAAAGTTTTTGTTTCTTGAAGGATATGATGGTGGTGTTGTCCAGTTTGGTAATGATACACCTTGCATGGTGAAAGGAAAAGGATCCATCTCACTGAATGGAAAGAGCAGTGCGGCTGATGTCTATTGGGTGGAAGGCCTTAAGCACAACCTTTTGAGTGTTGCTCAGCTGAATGACAAAGGACTCATTCTAGAGTTCAAAGGTGGAGTCTGCAGTATATTGGAAAGAGTGGTGAACTTATTGCCATGGTAAGTAGACTAGAGGAAACCTATTTCAGCTGAATGCCAAGATTAGTCAGTGCCTGATGGTGAAATTTGATGACAGTTGGATATGGCATAGGAGACTCTGTCATATAAATTTTGATAATATTGTAAAGGCTAGTAAGATCAAGGCAGTAAGAGGATTGCCTTTTCTGAACAAACTGGAGAATGCTTTGTGCAGAGAATGCCAACTTGGGAAGATGTCTTCCTCAACATTAAAAGAGCAAAGAACTTGATCTAGTGCACACCAATCTGTGTGGTCCGATGAAAACTATAAATATCCAGGGAGATCAAGTACTTCATGATTCTTACTGATGATTGCTCAAGAATGATGTGGGTTACATTCTTGAAAGACAAGTTTGAGGCATTTGGAAAGTTCAAATCCTATAGAGCATTGGTGGAGAAGGAGAGCGATAGAAGGATAAAATACCTAAGAACCGATCAGGGAGGTGAATTCACTTCTGATGAATTCAGTAAGTACTACAAGGAGAATAGTATTAAGAGGCAATTGTCTGCCCCAAGGACACCACAACAGAATGGTATAGTAGAAAGAAACAACATGACTATGGTTGAAGCGGCCAGAACTATGTTGATCCAAGGAAATGTCGCTCACACATTTTGGAGGGAAGCAGTGAGCACTACAGTCTATACCATGGACCGGGTACTCATTAAGAAAGGTAAAGACAAAACCCCTTATGAGTACTGGAATGGGAGAACTCCCAATGTGAGTTATTTCAAAGTGTTTGGGAGCAAATGCTATATCAGGAGAGGTGAGCACCTGAGCAAGTTTGATGCTAAGTGTGATGAAGGAATATTTCTGGGATATTCCACTAAAAGCAAAGCTCTCAAGTGCTACAATAGGAGGACTCAAAAGATTGTTGAGAGTATCAATATCGGGGTTGATAAATCCCTTAAGAATCTTGAGGAAACTAGCAGCAAGCAAATGGAAGATGAACTGGGTTTAGCCTTCTGGGAACCGATTAAGAAAGAAACAAGTGACAAACACTACAAAGACCTTAGTTTTTCTGTACCAATAGAAGCTTCAGTAGGTGAAGAAGAAGATGAAGAAGAAAAAGAAGAGGAAAAGTAAGCCGAACCAACTACGGCCATTCCTAGGTATGTAAGACTACATCATGATCCAAAGAAAATCATAGGAGACAAAGATGCAGGAATACTTACAAGAAAAAAGGTGAAAGAAAATTCTTGCATGATTTCAGAATTTGAGCCTAAGACCGCTAGAGAGGCACTTACCGATGAAAACTAGATAAAGGAAATGGAAGAGGAGTTAGACCAAATAGAGAATAATGCAACATGGTCCTTGGTACCCAAACCGGAACAAAATAATGTCATAGGTACCAAATGGGTCTTCAAAAATAAGAAAAATGAAGAAGGCACAATGGTAAGGAATAAAGTAAGACTTGTATGCAAGGGATATGCTCAGGAAGAAGGAGAAGACTATGGAGAAACCTTTTCCCTAGTGGATAGACTAGAAGGTGTCTGAATGCTACTTGCATTTGCAGCATTAAATGGATTTAAGGTATACCAGATGGGTGTGAAGTCTGCCTTCTTGAATGGCATCCTAGAGGAAGAAGTGTATATTGAGCAACCAGATGGGTTTGCTTTGTATTAGTGAGCGGATTTTTTCCTTTCTTCAAATTAATTAATTTCAAACTTTGTCACCTTCTTTAAAAGACAAAAGTTCAACTAAATAGTTGGGTAAGTGTAACATATACTACTTCCCTCTGAATTTTTGATAGGTACAGCTCCCTCCATTAGTTATTCAAGGAATAATTTAATTAAATTTAATTGGTATGCTTTTAACCTGAAAGCACGTAAGGCTACCTACTTCATTCTTAGATGAGAGGCTAATGATTTACACATATTTCAGAGAAAAATTATTCTTCAAAATGCTTCAACATGAGAAATGGAAGTGATCGAAACAAAATTCAGAAAACACCAGTTTAACAGTTCATAAAAATAGATAAGAGAAATAAAATCTCTTTTCAAGCATATATCTTTTAAAATCTCACAGGAAGGAGTCCCAGAATAATAATAATATTCTACATTGGAAAGGTGATCACTGTCGTTTGATTAGATCAATATATGCAAAGATATATCACTACACAGATTCAAAACTCAAAGGTTTTCCTTCTCCCAAAAACAATATGATCTTATATATATATATATATATATATATATATATATATATATATATATATATATATATATATATATATATATATATATATATATATATATATCTTATGTGACAAAGACACAACAATATATGTATAAATCCTTTTCAATTCCAAATTTTTAAAGTCTGATGACTTCCTTCAACAAAACAGAACTTCTAAAACTAGAAAAACTAAGTAAAAACTAACAAAATTCTAACCCAAATCTAACCCCCGTTCCCACTGTCTTAATCTAATTTATAGTCTTTAGAACATAGGAGGTCTCCCTGAAAACTCAACCTCCTCTAAATCAGTTACGAAAACCAACAGAGAATATTTGGGACAGATGTCCCAAAGTCATTTGCACAATCATGAAAAATACATAAAATAAAAATAGAGCATTAACAACATGTTATGCTCCTTTTCCATCGTCATCTTCTCCTCAGCTTTCCTGGGTGTCGTGGGAAGTTGCAAGTTCCTGGATTATAGATTAGTTCAGATTCTTCATAGTGTTGATTTTTACCTTTTCGACTTCTTTGTCCCATCTGTGCTTCACCATTTTCTTGGCATGCTTCGGTAACTGATCGTTACCGATAAACGTCATGGACTCGATCCGGGCGAATTGTGTTATATCTTTAGGGGTGAAATTGCCTTTAGCTTTAATTTTTTCCATGTATAGCCTGAAAGCCTTTATCGCGTCCTGTGTGTTCAGCCCACAAATCCCCAACTGCCAATCGTGGTCCAGATTAACCACTTTGTTGTCATTAACTAAACTGCATTGGAGGTCTTGAAGTTCATAAATAGAAGTCTTGGCATCAGAAATTACAGAGTTGAAGGTGAGTACCTGCCACATTATGGTCTTTTTCAATACGAAGAGTTGGCATTCATTGGTTACCAACTTGATTGAATGTTCTGTCAAGAATCTAGTGGCTCCATACTCTTCTATTTTGGTGAGCATAGGCAAGACATTTTCCCATTTATGCTCCTCTTTCTCCCATGGTAAAATTTGGTTTTGAATTTCTCCAATGAGGCTCTGCATCTCATCACATAACTTCCTAGAGCTTGTGATATACTTTTCTCCGTCTTTAATTACTCCTTCAATCCATCTCTCCACAACCTCTGCAATGCTTTTAGCTCATTGAACCTGACTCATTAGATTTTTATTCCCTAGTGAAGTAGGGTCAAAGCTCTCTGTAGCATGGGATATGGGAAGTGCTCCAAAGCAACCGATGCTATCAATGAATTGAGCAAGAATGTTTATATGTCGCTTTAGCTCTCTCTTCTCCCGCCCATCTTTTTCTGACCTGGTGAGCATTTTCTTAGCCGATACCTAGAAGAAATGATTATCTGAATCCCTACTTATGTTCCCGAGCTCCACCTTGGTGATCTCAAAATCCTCTACACTGACTTCCTTATCTTCGTCTTTGGGCTTGTAAGAGGAAATCTCAGCAACCCACTTTCTGGTTCCTTCATTATTATCCAGTCGGGTAGTTGTTTTGAACTTCTTTGGCTTGGGGCCCTTCTCTGTGTACTTAACTACCATGTCCTGAATTGGAATGGTTACGGGAATGAAACTCCATTTTTTGCTTACTGAAGTGGTTAGCCACTTAGGAGTTGCACTCGAACTGGTTGTTCCTCCGATCACTTTAGAGGGTGGCATCATGGCTACGGTAACCGCATGGGAATCCATTGTGTTGCCAATGTCACTGACAAGATCTTCAACTTCAAATATCTGAGCATCAAGAATTTTATCCTTCGCCTCTGTATCTTTGGTTTGGTCCATTCTTTTCTGTGCAACACTTCATGACCTGGTATGTCGAAGAGCAGAGAAGTCCAGAGCTAGATTAGGCTTGTGCCTAATGTGAGATGGCTTTTTATCCTTACCTACATGAACAGGCATAGAAGTGTGATTAGAAAAATGCTTTGGTGAACGCAGAGTAACCTCACTATTTCTCGCAGAGTTAGACTTGGCGCCTAATCTCACTCCTCTCTTTCTACCAACCCATTTTGCAGTTCTCTCCAAAACCCTTTTTGTTTTTAGTTTTATATTGTCCTCTTCTTCCACATCCCAATTGATGCAGGACACTTCGATTTCAGCTTGTTTTAAGTATCCGGGTTCAAACAGCTCCAGATAATATTCTTCAAGCCCATTTATGTCAAGCTTCACCTGTAGTGAAATTACTTGCTCCAACACCATTCTCATGTTTTCCCTCTTGAACACCTCGAGCTCATCACTTCAATCTTCCCAGAAGTCCTCTAGATGTGGAATTGGGAGGTACGACATCAGACCAAGACTTTGTGAGAAACCTTTATTGTCAAAGCCTTTTCTTTCATGGTACAGTGGAAAATTGAAGTTTTTCAAGTCCATTCCAATGCTCAAAGCATCTAACATTGAACTACAGGATAAAATACCTAACTAAATAGGAAAATGATCCTCCCATTTATCCCTAGGTTAAGCCTTCTTAATCACAGTAGCCAACTACCTACAAATCTCTGCCAAAACAAAACAATTTAAAAAAAAATGAGGAAGCTTGAAGGGCTCTTCCTCAAAACCGCCTACTCTTATGTAGCAAAAGTGAGGGAATTAGATAAAGAAACTACCAAATCTTTTCATTAATGCTTGTGCATCCTCAAACATCCTCTTGGTTTTCATGTTCTTTAATTCGTAACACAAATCTCTCAGGAAGGCATTATGTACCCTCCTAAAGTCTTGCAAAGCATTATCCTTTTGTAACATAGGGTAAAAATCATATACAGAGACCTCGCCCTTATTAAGTTGCCTAGGTATTCCACCTATCTCCTTAAAACATGCCAAGCAATATATCAGATATGAGGACATGAAGAAATTCTACTTAACTGTTTGGCCATACTCAGCTACTCCTTCATGGAATCGGCAATCAGCTCTGCCCAATTGAGGTATTGCTTTCCTTCTAATACCAGTTGTACATAGCAATAAATCCAGTCATCAAAACTGTAGGCCTCCATCGAGCCTCTGACTCGATGCAATAGTAACATGACATCATGAATGTGGGGAAGCATATGGTTCTTATTGGGATTCTTGGGCAACCTGGAGCCACCCCTTTGGGGAACCTTCAACCAATACTTTTCTACAATATTTCGATGCCCGGTTCTATCTACGTTGAACTCAGTAATTAATTGAGTGAGAGAAAAGTTCAAGAACTGGTAATCAGGTAGTCTGAAAATGGAGGAAATAACTCTGTGGTTAATGGCAAGGAGGGTTTCACCATTATCTCTTCTGATGGTCTCGGAAATTGGATCATACCTAGAAATACACTCTAAAACCAGTTCTGGGCAAGGGATAGCTGGGGGGAAGGCTACCGCTTCTATGAGACCACTACCCAGAATTTCCACACCAAAGGAACCATCAATTCCCTTGAACACCCTCTCCTTTAAAACTTCAAGATTTTCCCCTTTTAAGTATGTATCACTAACTATGGGCTCTGTACATGCAAGACTAAAAATGTTCCCGAAAAGGTGCAATATGGACTTCATAATTCATAAATGACAAGCCTTATTTTCTCAGCAAATATTATTACGAGAGAGGAAAAGCAGGTAAAAATCATTGGAGAGGATAGGAAACAAACTCACCTTCATAGTTGAGAGCAATTGGATGACTACCAGCAAACAAACCTTCTATCCAAGAAAAGTAACTCTGCAGCAATGAGGAACAAATTTTTAGAGAATTGATCCCTTCATACCTTATAGCAAAAGCAGTGATACATACTTATTAAGTGCATTAATTCCAATCGTCAATTTAAATGTGTTGAGCTTTTGGATTGGACATTGCACGCACGCATTGAATGCATGGCGGCATTTTTGAAGTAACCGCCAGTTCTCAAAATGATTACTTGCCTCGAAAACTCAAACAGTTGATGTCACCCGAGATATGGTTCAATCTTCATCATACTTGGCAATAAGTGCACCATCATGTCTTTTAGCTCATGGGACCCACCTGATTTGAACATGCATGAACAATCTGAACTGACTTCACCAGAGTTCAAGTAGTTCAAGGCATACACCGTGCTAAGAAAATTCTCTTTTGAAAGGATTAAATATGTTAAGTGTTGTTGACCTGTTGAACCGCATTGAACATGTTGAACACCCCCGAACCATTTGAACTAGGTTCAAAGAGTTCACGGCCTAGAGAGAGATGATATAACACATCACCAAACATGACCATTAAAAGAATCACTGCAAAACACTTTGAGTGAATGTTAGTATGAAAACCTCCTAGACACCTAAGAACCTGTGGAACCTAAATGAACCTTATGAACTTGCTTCAAAAAGGTTCAATGAGTTCACAGGGTTCAAACCGATCATTAAAACTTGGTGTTTTAGATTAAAAGACAATCTACAAATGGATTAAGGATTGAACCGAGGAATTCTGAGAAAGATAAGGACTTCAAATAAAATTTTATAGGGTGATTTACTCCTGTTATGAAGGATGAATGATGAGGTAACACTTTGTCAGAAGATAGTGACATGGTGTGTAGATTACACAAGGCCATGTATGGATTGAAATAGGCACCAAGGGCATGGTACAAATGGTTACACTATCATCTTGTGAAGATAGGATTTCAAAGAACAAGTGAGGACATCAACATCTACCCAAAATCTAAAGGTGATCAGATTTTGCTATGTGAAGTATTTATAGATGATATAATCTTTGATGGAGATGATGATATGAGTCATGCATTTGTAGATGAGATGAAAAAGGAGTTTGAGATGTCTTTGATTGGAGAGATAAAGTTTTTCATTGGTCTACAGATTCAGAAGATGAAAGAAGGTATATTCATTACCCAGTCCAAGTATATCAAAGAGGTATTGAAGATCTTTGGCATGGAGGAGAGCAAACCAGTTGGAACGTCAATGGTGACCAGCTACAAACTAACAAAGGATGATGATACACCGTTGGTGGATGAGAAGGATATTGCTCATGGAGTGGGCATAGTGGCCCATTTTCAAAAGAGTCCAAGAGAATCCCACTTGGTAACGATAAAGAGGATTATTAGGTATCTGAAAGGGACAGTTGATCATGGATTGTGGTATCCATACAATGGTGACTTTGATCTCAGAGTGTTTACCAATGCAGATTGGGCAGGTAATGTGGATGACTGGAAGAGCACAACCAGTGGAGCATTTTTCCTTGGTGGAAGACTAGTATCATGGACGAGCAAGAAACAAAGCTATATTTCCTAGTCTATAGCTGAAGCAGAGTATGTGGCAGCATTTATGAATTGCACTCAGGCAATCTGGATGAAGCATGTACTAAATGGCTTCAAAGTGACGATATTTGAACCGGTGAGTATTTTCTGTGATAATACCAGTTTAATAAATATTTCCAAAAATCTATTATTGCATGCTAGGACCAAGATGTTAGGTCCCAGAGACAACTGAGAGGGGGGGGTGAATCAGTTGTCTAATAAATTCAAACCAAAAACAACTTAACCAACTTAATGCTTAATACTGGTAAACTAGTTTAATATGTCGGTAGATAGATTTAGCAATTAATTGCTATACAGGTAAGGATTAGTGCAAGAAACATAAAGACAAAGTCATCCATAACACATAACACCAATGTTTGTACGTGGAAACCCTGTAAGGGGAAAAACCACGGTGGGAAACCTTACCCACAATTAGATGATACTACTGCAGATAGTAAGTGTACATAAATGGGGTCTGCACATGCAAAAAGGCCAAGTGCATAGAGCTCACTACTCAATCACAAAATGGGAGTCACACTGACTACAGTTGGATGGTTAAATCCAATAAGAATGTACTGCACAAAATAGCATCTTCATATGCTGGATTCAATATCAGTGTAGTTCTGATTGTCTTCACAAAAACCCTCCTTCAATCTTCAAATGATGTCTGCATGTATAGCTCTACTTATTCTTGCATATACCTTCACACAATCCTTTTCGCATTCCACACTTGATCTTACAAATAAGATATTACATTTATACCATAACCTAAGACCAATTTTAGTAGGACGGCTCTACAAGATATTACAATAAAAACATTTTACAAACAATACAATATCCGATGCAATAACTGATTCAACATGTCGGCTTAATGCATTTACAACAATAATTAATCATCTCCATAGCATGCCATGCTAATCTGGAAAAGATAAACCTACCGGTGTAACCCTGGACCTATTTGCCGGTAACAACAAATATGCAAATGCTAATGTACCAATAAACAAAACTCCAGGACAAAGTGTCCACACAATGTCTTTGACATAACCAAGTGTTTTCCATATCATTCCAAGTGTCGGTGATCATTATATTTTGTCAGTGTACTAGATACCGGTGACTGTGCATGAGTCACTTGCTTGCCGGTGAATGTTGCTAATTCTCCAAAGTGCCAGAGTTGATAAGTGTTTAGTAGGTGTTGACATCAATGAAAAAACCATTCAAAAATACCAACACAAGCATATTGAGCTCAAGTATCATTTCTTGAGAGAAAAGGTTTAGAATAAAGAGGTTGTATTAGAACATGTTTCCAGTAAGAAGCCGCTAGCAGACATATTCACTAAGCCCTTACTGAAGACTACATTTACCTATTTGAGAGGTGAATTAGAGGTTCTACCCCTTCATGAAGTAAATTAAAGATGTGTGCTCTACATAAGTCAGATACTACCATGTTAGATCTTACAGGATTGATGTGTTGAAGGATGATACTCCATAGGGGGAGCAACATAGTGGAGCTTGGAAGCTTGTGCCTCCACTTTGGCATTGTTGTCAAAGGGGGAGAAGATATCTGATGGTGAAGATATATGGGGGAGAGGATATATGGCTAAGTGCACACTGACCAGTCCAGGAGGTGGTGGTGATATTTTAAGTTGAACCGGTATATGTCAACCGGTATATGTTATTAAGCATGGTGCAGATACTGAGCAATGATACACTGAGTATTGCCATCAATGCCAAAGGGGGAGATTGTTGGCATATGATGAAGCGGTGATAATGTATATTGTTATTGATGTCAATAAGTGTTGATGTCAATAAGTGCTCAAGTAGATGAATCAGTATGCACCAGTATGAAGATTGGAAGCAGTTATGGTCAGCTGGGATGGAGTGGACTGGTGTCGGGGTTCACTAAGTGTGACTACCGATTGGTAGTCTCAGTTCAGCTCTAGGGTTTTCGGTTTGGCTTGTGCGGTACAACCGATGATGTTTTGTGATGAATTAGTTAAGAACAAGTATAAGGATCAAGATGCCATGTCATCTATGTGCACGTGAAGAACTTCTTCGAGGACCTTGCGCGTGAAGATCGAATGCATTGAATGTCTACCTCGGGAATGTGCGTTTTTCTTAGAGGTATGAGAAAAGCGCATGATGGGTTACTATTTTCCAAATGCAATGAAGATTGGACAATGCAGAATGACTTGAGATCTGTTTTAAATTTTTTCATTCTATGTAATGTATTTGATGATCAGAATTGAACCGCTCGCAATTGTAAACCTAAAATGTTTAGGGTTTAGGGTTTACGCTACCGACCTAATTGTTGTCTATAAGGTCGATGAGTTTTGTTGTTGAAGTGTTGGCAAAAGTTGTGTGTGTGTGTCTGCTTGTTTTGATACTTGCCAAACCAAAGTGAGGAATCTGCAGAGTGTGATTGTAGAAGAGAGGAATTGAAAAGGATCTGCCTTAGCAAGGAGTGTTGTTATCAGATTAGAGTTTTACCTATTGTCTTCTAACCATTTCAATAGAAGTTAAATCCCTTGACAGGGTAGCTTTAACAGGCTTTGTTGTAAATCCTCTAACCAGGTGGCTCAAGTTCATTGAGTTATTTAAATCCTCTAGTGAGGTAACCTTTAATAGGGTATATAGCCATCCCTTAACCGATTGATCTCTAACAGGATCGATTCCTAACAGAACCTTTATTGTAAAGTCTTTAACCGAACTAGGCTCCTAACAAAGCAGACTTCAAAAGAGTTCACAAACAAGCTTGTGGGTATTCATCCCCACCGTGGTTTTTGCCATTTAGGTTTCCATGTGAAAAATCTATGTGTTATGGGTTGTGAGTTTTTCATGTGATGATTGTGTGATTATGATTAAGTTAGATATGCATGTAGTGTTAAATGGTTGTGATACTATTTATACAACTCATGCATGATTACATCAGTGAAGTAGTCATCAAGATTTCAGATCTGTTGAATTTTGTCAGAAGTATTTCTATTTAACCGGTATTGATATGGTTAAGTCTAGCGATATATGACAATCGATTATCTGTGTTTTGATTTGTCATATTATCTGAGTAAGTTTTTATGTGTACTGATTCACCCTCCCCCCCCTCTCAGTACCGGTTAGGACCTTAGTAGTTCATCGTTATTCATCAAGGAAGAGTACTACGGGTGGAGCATTCTTTTTAGGAGGAAGGCTAGTTTCATGGAGTAGTAAAAAGCAGAGTTGTACTTCCCAATCTACTATTGAAGCTGAGTATGTAGTAGCTTACATGAATTGCACACAAGTTATTTGGATGAGGCACATTTTGGAAGGTTTTAAGATGAAGATCTCAGAACCTATAAAGATTTTGTGTGATAATACAAGTGCAATAAATATTTATAAGAATATTGTTTTGCATGCAAGGACTAAGCACATTGAATTGAAGTATCACTTTTTGAGGGAGAAATTTCAAAGTAAAGATGTTATCTTAGAGCATGTTTCTACCCAGGAGTAGCCTGCAGATATCTTTACCAAACCTCTGCCTAAGACAACTTTTGAGTATCTTAGAAGTCAGTTGGGGGTTGTCCCTCTTCATGAAGTCAGTTGAACATGATGCCAATTGCATCAGTCCCTGAATTACTTCCAGAATCTTACATGGATTGATTATTTTTGGAAGTGGATGTATTCCACAGGGTGAGCATCAAGTTGCAGTATGTTGATGCACAGTGTGATTTTGATATTACATATTTCACTTTTATTTTTGGCATTGATGTCAAAGGGGGAGAAGAATTATGTGATTGAGGAGAAGAATTATGTGTCTGATTATGTAAACCAGTGATAGACTGAAGATAGATAGAGCATGGTGAATACTTGGTAATGTAAACTAGGATTCCTATTCACTAATAATAGCAACAATCAGAGGCATTGATATTTGTATTGCCATCAATGCCAAAGGGGGAGATTGTTGGCATTTTGCATATAGATTGCATTAATGATATGTTGTCATTGATGTCAACTGAATTGGTGAATGATATTCATGATATTGTTGATGTTATTGTTGTTATTGCTATTGTCTTGTAACCGATATAATAAAATTTAAGGAAGATGTTGTAAATTGATATATGGTAGTTTGTAAGTTAAACCAGTGTAAAGGGTTAAACCTTTCTATGTTATGTAACCGGTAAACCCTACCGTTTGTTTCTTGTTAAACCCTAACCAATCAATTTTGTTGGTTTAAGATCTAATATTGAGCGGTAATGATGGAGACATGTGTGATCATTGAATGAGGATTAGTTTAGATTTATTTGGCGTGTTTGTTATCTTGGAAAAGAGCAAAGTGGATTGCATCTAATGCATAGATCGTGATGAGTTACAAAGTCTGATGAAGTGGTGATCATGGAGCGGATGGAATTTTCTTGAAGAATGTGAAGAGATTGTTATGATTTCTAACGGTCAATATTGTACCAACTTGTTTGTAATCTCGATGATGAGAATTAGGTTTTTGTTATGTTACCGACCTAGTTGATTTGTATTTAAGGTCAATGATATTGTTTTGTTAAGTGTTGGAAAATTTGGCAGAAATTAGTTGAGTGTGTGGTTGCCTAACCGGTGGATGGATCTGCAGTTTGAGTAAAGGCAGATTGAAGCTTAAGAAGGATCTGATCAAGAAGATGTAGTGATATTCACATAGATCAAGAAAGCCTATTGTTTTCTAACAATTACAGAAAAAATTGAAATCCCCTAATCGGGTAAGCTCTAACAAGCTTGGTTACTTTCTAAGTCCTCTAACAAGGTGGTCCATTAGTTTGGATTCTCAAATCCTCCAGCGAGGTTACTCCTGACAGTGTATTGTGCTTTTCATCAAGGCATATTTGTAAATATCTTAACCGGGTGATTCCTAACTAGAATTAGTTCTTAACACGACTTATTATAAAGCTTTAATAGGCTTAGCTCCTAACAGGCAAACTTCAAAAGAGTTCAGATAGCTATCCTTGTGAGTCTCATCTCACCGTGGTTTTTACCTATTTGGGTTTTCCACGTATAAATATTTGTGTCAAGTGGTGAATTCTTTTGTGGTTATGATCTTATTTGTTGATTTGATTAACTACTTAACTATTTTGATAAGGCATGATAATTGGAAGCATTGAGAGATGAATATGTTGACATATGATTAAGCATTTTTATGTTTACAAGATTGAAGTTGTATACTATTAATTTGTCATAACAGTTAAACCGGTTGATGTTAGTTTATGTTGGTAATCTATGAGATATTATCTTGACTGAGTTACTTGTTGATAAGTTTATTTTTGAGTTTGGGAGTTTGTATCGGTTTTTCAGTATACTGATTCACCCCCCCTCTCAGTATTCTACCGGATACTTATTCTTTCATCATACCATCAATAAAATCTCTTTGTTGAGGAGAGGAAGCTTGTGCTCTATCCTTTTATGGTGTTGGATTTGATTGCTTCTACTTCTTGTTGAAACCTTTCTCACGATTAGCCACCAAAGCATGTGAAATGGATGACTTGAGAATATCCACTAAGTTCAATTTTGCTTGTTCAAGCATCAACATCTTAGTGAATGAATCAAAGGAGTGGTATAGGCACTCTCCATTATCAATCGATGAGTTTGGATACTTGATTCAGTGTTGGTTTAATGATGGTATGCAATAATTTGATTGAGCTATGAACTTTGGTATGAGGATTGGTTTTTCAGTGTTCAGTGTTGCAGTATTCTAGTATTTGATTTGTTGTGCTCCATAATGATTATATCTTTAGTTGTGGATTTGGGAGAGTGTTTGGGATGTTAATAGGTATCTTTAATCCAATTGGTTTGTGATTTGGTGCTCTTTAAGTTATCTTTCTAGTCTCAGTTGTTGATGTTGAAGTGTTCTTGAGTATAAGCATGTTGATCGATGAAGATTTGATTAAGTGGTGCTGGTGCAGCTATTGTGAATGGTTCTAACATGCTTGTTGTTGTTTCCTAATCATGTCCTATTTGTTTTGCTAGTTCGCATTGATCATTGTGTGTGTTATTGAGGATCTTATGGGTCTGTTGATGTTCTTCATGTTATGCAACATTTTTGGTGGTGCAGTGTGTTGCAGATGATCTTAGCGATATTTTTGGTGGTGTTGCATGTTCGAGGATTTGATTTGGGTCCATGATATTTCTTCTTTACATTGTATTGGTCTGACTGTTGATCTATGTATCGTGTGATGTAATTTTGTAATTAGGTCTTAAGGGTTGAGCTGACCTTGTAGTCAAGGTTGATGGTTTGTATAAATAGGTATTATATTCATGTAATTTGGATATAGGTGTCATGTCTACGTTATCAGAGAGGGTTGTATGTGCGAAAAAGTGAATTCATATTTCAGTGTGAAGTGTAGAGTAGAGAGTGTTGCAGGGCAGACAAATGTGCTTAACCAAAACTATCATCGAGCATTTGGAGATGTTATTTCTTCAGTTCATGTAAACCAGATTGTTATCTGAATATTCTTGTAAGGTAGTGAACCTTCCTTGAGGGTTGTAGCCTTCTGGGTTATTATACTTTGAGCAATGAACTCTAGGCAGTGTGCCTGAATGCATGTGCATTCCCCTTTGTAATATTTTCACATGCAACTGTAGAGTATCATCTTATTGTGGGTAGGTTCCCACTATGGTTTTTTTCCTTAACCGTGTTTTCCACAACAAAATCTTGGTGTTATGTATGTGTTTTTTAATTATGTTTATCTTTGTTCTTGTTGCAATTGATCAGATATGGAGTTGGGCTTAAATTGTTACAACAGGTGAAAACTGATTCACCTCCCTCTTAGTTTTCTTTCATTGTTGTTGCCAACAGTTCTCTTAGCTCATTTTTCTTAGTTACACAGTCTTTCGATTGTATGAAAATTCTTAGGATCCAAATTTAGGAGATTACTTTCAAGTGTGTATCCTCTAATCTCATCAACTTGACCATACAACTTAGCAAGTTTATCCCAATCTTCCTTGATTGTCTTGCACTTCTCAATATGAAAGATAAGATCAAGTGATATATACTTTCTCAATGTTCCAAAAGCTATATAACTTTTGATGAGCCATTAAATTTTCAGAGTAGCATCAATATTAAGATTTGAGGGTTCTAGAATAGTGTCATCAATATAATGACTTCAACATTTTTCCATTAGTTTACTCTATGCTTTAACTTTCCAAGTTGCATAAGTATGTGGAGTTAAAATGGGAAATTAGGAGAACCCATAACTGAAACACAAAATAGCACAAAAGAGAGAAAGAGAGACACAATTATATAAGACATCCCCCATATTCACTCAATCAAAGAACCCCCTTAAAATGATTATTTGACACTTATACTTAGTTCATGTACAATGGCCACTTGCAAAACAAGGCAAAGTGCACTTTTAATATCATTGTTTATAACTACCACAATTATACTATATTAGAATCAAATCAATATGCAAAATACCAAACTATGATCCATGCATTACATTCACCAAAAATAAAGCCAAATAAGGCCATGTACTAAAAGTAAAAATTTTGATCACGGTGACTACAAACTGATAGCACTACTATAAAAAAAATTGTACCAAAACAGGAGTCCATATGAGCCCGTATGATGACCCAAAAGTTGTAAAAGTAGCGATTTCACAATTTTCTAAAAAAATCATGTATTAAATTTAAAAAACTCTTGCACCATTATGAAGAGAATGAAATTATACCCCAAATCAAAAAACAATTCTTGAAAAAAAGGAGTTTGGATAGCTAAGATATCATTGTTTGAAAGTTGCATATGTAATTATGATGCTTGAATTGTCATCACACCTTCAAACTTCAAATTGCTCTAGATTTGGCCTTTGGATTTTAAATTCAATGGTGACCTTAGATCTAATGCATTTTTGACTTGCAACAAAAAATTCACAAATGCAAAACACTCCAAATTACACCAAAATTATCTTAAAATTGACCATCCAAAGGTGTCTATAAGGTCTGATACTATGTAGGAATTATCTATGAAGGTGGCCACCCAAGATCTAGAGGCTTAATCAAAAGCACAATAACAAGAGAGAAATAATGTGACAAGAATAAACTATATTCTCATTAATGATGCAATACAATATGATCAATTGGATTACTATTACATAGAAGACCCCGTGGTTATATAGCCAAGGTAAGAACACAAGAGTGAATGAGATAATAACAAGTGTCATAATCTCACGACACAATAACCAAAGTGAAAAGCTATCATCCCACCTAAAGTGGAAAAGTGATAGTGTGATAACACCACTAAAGGTGGATCACTCACCAAAGGTGGAAAAGTGCAACCACAAATGGTGGATATGGTAATGTGATAAAAGTATTAAAGGTGGAGACACCACATAAAGTGGAAATGATAACATAATAAGTCCACCTAAAGTGGAAATTCTCCAAGAACTCTTATGCGGCTCCCTAAGTAAGATTAAGTGATGTGTAATTAGGACCTATATGAGAAATAATCAAAGTAAAATACCTGAATTACGCCAACAATTACTATTAAAAATTAGTTTAAAAGTTATTAAAAAAGATTAACAATTTATTTCTACCTTTTTTTTTAATTTATAGGAAAAATCTCACAAATCAATAGTTTTATTCATCTTCAAATTCTTCATGGTTTAGCTACTATAAGTGTTAGAAAGTGATGGTCTAGTGCAAAATGTTGATTTCACTATGCTCATTTGGACAAAAAGTGGGAACCATTATTGTGGGCTGATTTTAAGAATATTTATTCCTATTATCTTTTCAATTGTTCAATATGAGCATATATGTTAACAACATTCTCTTAATAAAATGAACACAAGATCTCTATCTAGAATAGTCGTGTGAGGAACTCTACGAAGCAATACAATGGCATCTAGATTTTTTACCAAATTTGGAGAATCACATGTTATCCTCATAAGTGAAATGTGTGTAAACTTGGTTAAATTTCCAACCATCATCATGATCGCATTAAGATGACAATGATAGATAAAAAAAAAATCATGAAATTTGTGTCCCATTTTATTTTAGATATGTCATGAGGGTATAGAAGTACTAATGGATGTTGGCCCTCATCCTGGTCCCTTTAACACCAATGAAATAAGCTACAATATCCCATCGCATACATGGATAATGATATAATTATCAAAGTTCAAGATACGTCTTCTTCACTATTGGATGTGTTGTATATGGTAGTACTTTATGATCCTTCAACAAATTCATTATTTAAATATCCCTTCAAAAGAGATAGAAAAAACCTATTTACATCTAGACAATATATTAAACTTATCTTCAAGGTCTCTTTGAGATTACTAATCCCATTGGAGCTCTCTATTCCACTCAAGATTTTATGAATTCTTGAGAATATATCCTATCAAATTTGTGTCCAAAGTCAAATCCACGATCTCATGTTATCTCCTACTCAAGGCATATACAACCACATTCTCCTTACCTTTGATTTAATTTACAAAAAAGTTGTACCCAGGCAAGAAATCCATCTATAAATATTATTATACCTTTGGATTATATTCATGGTTGTATGAATATGTGTGGAAAAAAGAGAAATAATATAATAAGATAAGCATAATGATTGAATCAATACTTCATGGTTCTTAGGTTATCTATTGATCACTTGAAGCTAAAATAATGGATGGAGAGGATATGATTTCTTTGATATGTGTGTCCACAATACCTTACCCATGCATAGCAAGAGATTGGAGGGAGTTGTTTGTAGTTGGTGAGCACTATTGAATTTGTGATGGATTGACACAGTTCTTTGGTATATATTTGAATTATTTTATGGGTTGTAGTCCTTGACTTCATGTATTATTAAATATAGTTACATGGTTTGATTTAGGCTTATTAAATATTAACAAAATCTTGGGGTTGCAAAATGAAGGTTGTTATATACGTACTATAGCATCCTAAATTGTACTTGTCTACAATTTTGTCCTCACTTACACCTTACTTTGGCATTTCATCCTCCAAGGCCTAATTGCAATACTGATTCTGCTCACACCACTCATTTACCTCAAATTTTCACCAATTTTTCATCTTAGCCCTTAGTTTGGAGTCTTGATTTGTAGGACCAAGACATAACATCTCCTAGTCCTGATAGTCCCAAATCGGGACTAGGACATACCACACCTTGGTCGTAAATCAAGACCAAGGTGTATACACCTTGGACCTCTTAAATTGGCCCCAAATTGGCCCCCTCTAATGATCACCTTTGATGAGCGGGACATCTAGCCTCGTGTTGGCCTATTGTGGAAATTTAATCAGATTTTTTATAAGCAAGTATAAATGGAGGTCTACCCCTCTCGTTTTGACCCTAATTCAATTCCTAATCAACTCAAGCAAGCAAAATTGAGATCTTGCATTCAAGTGAGCAAGTAATCAATCTTTAATCAAGCATTGGAGCACAAGTGAAGTCAAGATTCAAGCATTGGAGATAAAATTAATGTTCTATGTTTTATGAAGTCAACCTACATGAAACCCTAATTCATTTGTGGAGACGAACAAAAACTCATTAAGGTATATCGTTAGTGTTTCAATCTTTTTCAGCCTTTCCTTCAAAAGGAAAGTATTATACTGCAGTCTTTCATTTATATTTTTAATTCAATTTCATGGTTAATAATAAAACCAGGCTTTGACCTAAGGAAAACCCCTATTCCCAACATATTTTGCCTTTTCACTGTGTGCAAGAACAAGTACAGAGTTGTAATTAGGAGGATTGATCAAATTCACAGAGATGAACAAGTTCAACTTTCGACAGTGAAAAATTCAGAGGACCATGGAAAATTGATACTATTTGGTCCCAAAAAATCAGCTTGAACTTCTAGGAGCATATCCAAAACATATTCTTCTACTCAAATCTAGGTTGGTGGCTCCATACAATATTTGTAGCTCAATGATTCTATCAAATTCCAGCACTTCAATAGTTCACTATCTTACCCTAATATTCAACAATTCAATTCAATTTAATTCAAGGAGGATAAAGCCCTATCAAAGGAACTAAGAATCTGATTAGAATCTCGGTCTTTCAAGACAAGATCTATTAGATTCCTCTCCTTATTAATGTAATTGCTTAATTAGCTCATTTAGTGGTTTTATTATTCTAATTTAATCCTAATTTTCCACCATTACATTTTGGTGAACTTGACTTCTTGCACCTTGATTTTTGATTTGTGATCTCATATCTAATTTGCATGGATTTTGAAATTCAAATTTGCATTTATAAGTTTAATTTTTAAATGAATTACATAAATTTAAGGTTAAATTCACAAAAAACCCTAATTTATAATTCTAAATTTAAACTTGTGGGTTGCATAATTTTGATTCATTGTATAAGATCTAATTGTCTATGCATTTTAAAATTTAAATTTGCACCTATAGATCTCAATTTCACTTAAACCTTAATTTATAATTCTAAAATTAACTTGTCGGTTGCATAATTTTTCAAGTCTATTTTTCAGATCTGATCTTTAGGACATGCTATGTTATGATTTAGAGGCATTTATCTTTCAAATTCACAATTCAAATTGCTTAATTAATTGGTTAATCAATCACTTTTACAAAAAAATATATTGTTTAATCACAATTTTCATTTTGTGCATTCAAATTTCCCTCCTTTGTGCATGAGTTTTGTTACTATTAGTTCTACATACAATATTCTTGTGAGAAGAAGTTGTAGAATTAAGGTTTCCCAAGGTTTAATTACTAAGAACATGGAGCCTAATTTGGATAACTTATTTCATGATAATGTTGGTGTTTCCTCTTAATCAACAAATGATTTCATTTATCCCCATTCTCTTCATTTTTCATGATGAGGATGAATCACTAACTAGGGTTAACATTGACCAATTGGAGAAGATTGACAATGAATTTAAAAATCTTCAACAATGGATGAGTCAACAATACCCAGAAAGTGAGGTAATCCAATTGATTGAAGGATTAAAAAGAATTGTGCAAAGTGATAAAATTTATGTAGATTTGTTGTGTGGCCTTGCTCATATTTTTGACACTAATATCATACCAATGAAAATTTTTGTCGAAGTCCTTGGTTATTCTCAACCAACTAGTCAAGTCAATCATTCTACTCCTATACCTAAATCCTTGCCTAGTGTGCCTACATTTACATCTTCTATCATGACTACTTCCACATAAAATGTTAAACTACACATGTTAATCATGGGGGCAATTATATTAATCAATACTCTTACATATCTCCTTCTGTGAGTCTTTCATTTGTATCCAAATCATCTCCCATACCCACATATCATAGTCTTCTACCTCCTTATTCTCAACCTCCACTTACATACAATAATTTTACTCCTCCATCACAATCCAATATGTTCAATTTCAATCCATACACCGAAGCAACCATTAATAATGTTGTCCAAACTATTACATCCCTACAACAATAATTGGCTTCCATTATTCAATCTAAGTTTAATGTGCTCACTTTTGATGTAGTGAGTCCATTATCTAATGACATTGTCCATTTTGTCCATCCTAAACATATTCCCTCAATTGGAGTTGTACAATGGAAAATGCGAGCCCTTGACTCATGTGAAATCATTTCAAAATTTGTGTAGTGATTTTGTTCATTATCAAAGACTTATGGCTAAAGTGTTTACTCGAACCTTTAGGGATAAATATTTGCAATGGTATTTTTCTTTGTCTCCTTATTCTATTACATCATTTCAACAATTAGCTAATGCTTTCATTCAACAATTTCATAATAATATTAGTCCTAAAATTACTTTGACTAATTTGATTCATTGTAAGAAAGGAGTCAAAGAGAAAGTGACTACTTTTATTGGTAGATATAAACATTTGTATTCTGAAATTGCTTATCCTATGCCTGATCATGATGTTCAAATATTTTTTATTGCTAATTTACAAAAAAACATTAGAAATAAGATTCTATTTTTTGAGTTTACTTCCTTTACACAGTTGTGTGCAATGCTTCATAATTATCAGCTTCAAGTGAATTTGAATAATCTCATTCAATAGCTCTAGTTGATAAGAATGAGAGTGCTCAAAATAATTTTAAAAAATTTAAACCAAACAAAGGATACATCAAGATAAATGACAACATCAATACTTAAGTGGCATCCATGACATTAGGTGTGGCCCCTTTATCCATATACTTTAGAAAAGAATTTACTCCTCTTTCTGAGTCTTTTCATAGTATAGTGATGAGGTTGATAAATACTAATGTATTGAAACTTCATCTCATCAAGCCAATTGATACCTCAAAACCTTTTCCATCTTGTCATGCTCCCAAATCCTTTTGCCAATATCACTGTCAACCTGGTCATGATACTGAGAAGTGTTATACTTTAAGGAGTAAGATTCAAGATTTCATTGATAATAATACCATATTTGTAGTTGGCATGAATGGAAAAGGAAACAAATCCATAGATCCTCCTAATCAAAATCTCCAAATCCTCACCAATCCTTTTCCTTCCCACTCTACTAATGTTGTTGAGTTTGAGTATCTTGCCTTCTCTTGATGACCTTGGTATTGAGTCTAATAATATTGTAAACCTTGTTGACAAACCTATACCTCATAAGGACCTATGCATTATCTTTGATCCTAGTGAAACTATTCTTGCACCTGATGGCCCATTGTATATCACTTCAAAGATAAAAGACAAACTCTCACAAGGAGTGCTCATTGATCCAATGTGTATGGTGAATGTGATCCTTGAAGAATATATTTACATTTTACAATTGCATTGAGTAATATATAATAAATATGATGTTATGGTCAAGGTGTATGATGATTTCTCTTGTCCTACTATTGGATCTATTACTCTCCCCGTTGAGGTTGGTACTAAGTGCTTAGATGTGACTTTTTCTATAATTCCTACATCAGATCAATTTCATGTGAACTTGGGACATCCATGGATTTCTTCCATGAAATTTATCCCCTCTACTATTCATAAATGTTTAAAATTTCCTCATAGTGACACTATTATAAAAATTAATCATAGCCTTTACCAACCCACGATGAAGCATGAAAATTTTACCCTTAGTTACCTTTGGCCTAAATAACTTGAGCCTCTCAAGCCTCAAAATGATGTTCTTTTTCTATCTTATCAAAAGTGGAAGAATGAGATGATCATATCTTTGAGTAAGCCTAAAGACTTAGAAGTATTCCTTCTCGTGAAGGGCCTAGTATCCATCCCACACCTTCTATTCCTCCTATATATGTCATAGTTCCACCTCCTACATGTTACAAAGGAAAATGCTTGGAATCTTCTATGCCCCAACCTAATATGGTTTCTTTCGCTTCTCCTCCTTTAAAGGAAGAAAATAATCTTGCGTCCACTAATCCTCATTTTTCACAACCTTTAGCTAAAACTAAAAAGAATATTTGTGTGAGAGAACACCTACGACAATGTTGTACCAAGGATCGTGATCTTTCTTCCCAAACCATTTCCTCCTCGAAGACACCAATGTTGATTTGATCCCATTTGTCTAGCCTTCACCTAACTCTAGGGAGGAAGTTCAACCTAAATCACCAAGATTAAAAATGCGTAAGACAAATGATGGTTCATGCTCTTTTCATGTTAGAGATCCTATTTTCATTAATCTAGATGATGAAATGGATGATGATGTTGTTCATGCTAACAATGTTGATTTTGATGATATGTATGATCTTGTTGATGTTAATAATGATCTAGCTTCACATTTTTCAGAAGAATTAACCCTAACTCCTAGTGAAAAAAAGTGACTCATCAATAGAGTATGGTCCTTGTCTGGAACTTGCAATAGCTCCATCTATTGTGCTTAAAGTGGCTCCTCTTACATCTTTTCCACCTTCCAAAAATAATATTCAACAAGATTGGGAGGTGGATGATTTTCTTGATTAGCTTCATTTGTGTCATATATCCTCTCTTGTTTGTCCATAATGTGTTTCCCTCGTGAAGTGTGTTTTTAAGGTTCTCTTTAGATAACCCTTATCACTATGTTTATGCAAGGTAATAAAGAGGTTGAATCTATTGTGACATTCTTCTATTTGTATCTCAATTCTTCTGTATGTTGTCCCTTGTGTTTTCTACTTGGGGACAGTGTAAAGCATTGAGATCTCTTTTGGTCTCTTCCATGTTGACTCAAAAGATACACGTTCCCTTCCTCCATTGTGCTTATGGATCCACTACCTTTGGGGGATGAGGTCAATTCAATACAAAGATTCATGATATACATTATTTATCATAAGAGCATATTGACTCCAAAGTTGGTAGATCCCTTATGTGCTTTTATGTTTTGTGGCTATTATCATTTGATTTGTCCTTTCTTGGGGGCATCTTATTGTGGTAGCATGCTTGTCTTTTGGATGAATTATACCTTAAAAAATTGCTCCCAATAAGGTGTATGCAATCACTTTAATGTGGGGGCATACACTCTACTCAATGTTACACTTTATGCACACACCATGACATGTTTCTATACTCAAGTTACATTGCAAACTGAGCCTTTTGCTTTGTAATTTGGTATTTTTCCTTTACATGACTTATAGTTAGAAAATCTTACTAGGTTAGTAGTCATTTTCTCTCTCTCTTTTCTCTTTCTTGTGATGTTCCTTTTATCTTGATATTGGGGTAGTAAGATCCTAACATCCTTGGGGTCTTGGTGTGTCTTATCTCTTTGATATCTTGATGAAAGTTTTCAGTGTAGACCTTTGTACTTTACCATGAGTATGCTTAGTTTCATACTCTTGCTAAAGTGGGGGCTAAATGTAGCATCCTAAATTGCACTCACCTATAATTTTATCCTCACTTAGGTCTCACTTTGGTGTTCTTTCATCCAAGGCCTAATTGAAATGATGATTTTGCCCACATCACTCATTTGCCTCACATTTTCACCAATTTTCCATCTTAGCCCATTAGGACCAAGGTGTATATGCCCTGAGCTTCTTAAATTGGCCCCCTCTAATGGTCACCTTTGATGAGCAGGAAATTTGGCCTTGTGTTGACCTGTTGTAGAAATTCAATTGAATTTTTGACAAGCAAAAATAAAAGGAGGTCTACCCCTTTCATTTTTACCATAATTCAATTCCTAATCAACTCAAGTGAGAAAAAATGAGATCCTACATTCAAGTGAGAAATCAATTAAGTCTTCAATCAAGCATTGGAGCAAAAGTGAAGTCAAGATTAAAACATTAGAGAATTCTTATTCTATGTTTTATGAAGACAACCTACATGAAACCCTAATTCCTTTGTGGAGACAAACAAAACTTCATTAAGGTATATCATAACTGTTTCAATATTTTCAGCCTTTCCCTCAAAAGAAAAGTATTTTACTGTAGTCTTTCCTTTACATTTTCAATTTAATTTCATGGTTAATTCCAAAACCGAGGTTTAACCTAAGGCAAATCATGATTCCCAACATATTTCCCCTTTTCACTGTGTCTAGGAATAGGTACAAAGTTGTAATCAAGAGGATCAACATAATTCACATAGATGAACAGGTTCAACTTTCGACGAAAATAAATTTAGAGGACCGTGGAAAATTGATACTACCTAGTCCCGAAAAATTAGCTTGAACTTTTAGGAATATATATGAAACATATTCTTCTGCTCATATCCAGGTTGGTAGCTTCGTACGAAATCTATAACTCTCTATTTTTGTCAGATTGCTTCAATAGTTCACTATCTTGTACTAATCTTCAACAATTCAATTCAAGGAGGATAAAGCCCTATTAAAGGAACCATGAACTGGTTAGAATCTTGGTCTTTCAAGGCTAGATCTATTATATTCCTCTCCTCCTTAATGTAATTGGTTAATTAAGTCATTTAGTGGTTTTATTATCTTAATTTAACCTTAAACCTACTTTTCCACCATTACACGTAACAAAAATATAGCCTTTTGTGATTTGTATTTTATGTCTAAGATTTTTTATTAAGTCTCATTTTTTGCGATCCCTTGTTTTTATCATTTCTTTTGTGTGATATTTTCAATGTTAAGTGATCTTTTAATTCTCATTTCACCTTCTATATTATGTCTTTATCACCTTCATGTGCTTTTGCCTAGATGTTTCATGTTATGCCTCCCGTTTGGGGCATTTCCATCATGATTATCTATTTTGGATGTTACATATTTTTATCTCATGATGTTTACACACTTACACATGATCTTTATGCTTACATGCTTATCTTGTGGTTCATAAGGATTGTCATGCTTACACAAGTTTATTTAGTGATTATATTTTTACATGCCTATCTAGGCCTAAAATTTGATGGTCTATATGGTCATTTTTCACTTTTGGACCGTATATGACAACTTGAAAATTTATTAGATCATATGGATTGATATGCTATATTTTCATAAAACCGTATATATGACACTTTAATAAACCATAAAAATTTATTATAATTAAACACAACATAGTATTCTAATTCATAATATTAATATTTACTATTAAAAAAAAACTAATTTAGAATTTATTGAAAAGACAAGATATAACTGTTTCTAATTTTTAAAATATTAAAATATGGATTTTCATAATAGTTTCTATTTTTTACATGAATTTAGAAACTTGTCATAATAGATCAAATTTAAATTTTGACATTTATTATTACTAATAATTATTAATCAATATAAATATATAATATATATGGTCTTATAATGTTTATTATAAATATATATTAAATTAGGATATTTTCAAAACACAATATAACTATACACGACATTATCTTGAATATTTTTTGGTGTGAATTTAGAAACTTAATAAATTTAATATTTTTGTATATATCATTAATTTATCATTGTTTTCTGATTTTGCACTCTTTTTATAATTTTTTTTGACAATTAATATTTTTCTTAAAACATCAAATGAAAGACATTGAAATGATTAAGCAGTCATAAAAAGTTCATATGACATGTAGTGGGTGACCATCAACTTTAAGTAAAAAATGACAATGAGAAAAACCTAACTTAATTGGGACTTCATGCATCCTAATCCTTATCTTTATCTTATCCATTCCTTTTTCAAGGTCAATTCTATGAGAACTAACATGAACATGTTTCATTGTCAAAACTTGAAATTAAACCCAAAACTTTTAAAATTGAATTGCCCAAGTTGACTTCCTACAATGTGTTACTTGTCAAGTTGAATGTGATATATTTAATTACACGCTAGTGTATTATAAAGGACACATCCAATTCATTTTTGGGTGCATTATGAAAGGAAGCTAAGTGTGAAATAATGCTTCTAAATGCTATATCTAACAAGGGAGTGAATGCAAAAATTTCTTACAAACCCTTTAATAAATTATAGGTTAGATGCTCATAATCGATATTAGTTTCAAACAAATAACACCATATTTATGAGAAAAAATCCTTATGGGAAAAAAACCCACACTATAAAACATAGAGCCCAATTGTATTATAGTAACAAAGATTACAATACAATGCACACAAAGCTAATTCTCTTTAGGAGATGATACAACAATAGAGAAATCTGGAGCAATTCTAGCATCATAACAACTTCTCCCATATAAAAGGTAGGGGCCCATGGTTTCCAAAACCATCTCCCATGCTTAGATAGTTAAATGGTGTCCAAAATAACAACTTTCTATATCATTGACACATTGCAAATAACACTTTCTAAAGCACTCACACCTATCTTTCCATAATAGTAACTTTCCATAGGCCCTACACCCACTTATATAGAAACTACCAAATCTATAATTAGGTATCCACCATGCATAAATTACCTAATAAAAAGAACTCAACAATAAAATGAAAGGAGGCGGGAGTGGGAGTAGTGTGAAGGTTGTGGTTGAAGGGGATGTTGCAGGTGAGGAAGGAGAGTCAAAGGATGCAAAGGACGATGGGGAGGTAGTTCACATGTCTACTACAATGTTTGTTATTATTTCTAAGTGTGTGGTTTGCAAGGGGAAGATGGAGCACATGCGTGGAGGAGGGGCTAGGGATTTGGGAGTGAATGAAGATGAAGGGGAAGATGGAGATCCTAGCATGGATGTGGTTCCTCCTCGAGCGGGATGTTTTATGGCATTGTTTACCTCTTCTCTTTCCTTTCTCAACATGGATCTCATAGGCTATGACACATGCTTTTTTGTTTGGCTTCTTCATGCGTTTGTGGTCTCTGTTCTTTCCATGATGTTTGTTGTTTATGGTGGATCTCCTTTAGTGGAGTGGGTTTTGGTGCTGATGGTTTGTCCTTTGTTGGTTTTTTGGACCTTGTGCTTCTCTATTTCCATTCTTTTCATGTGGGGTTTTGTTCCTACTTTGGCTCGAATCTTATTTTTCATGTTTTTGTTTGAGAGCTTGTTGATGGGCTTGGTTAGGGTTTGGTGTTCCTTCCCTCTTGTCTCCTTTTTTGCTAGTTCTATTGAGGTGGAGAGTGGATGGTTGGGTGAAGATGGATGGAGTCTTTTGGGGGCTTTTGTTGCCCTATTTCTTGAGGTTCTGGGAGCCTTTCTAAAACTCAATATTCTAACAAACAGGTGTTGTTTTAATATTTTGTCACTGGATCTGGTGGGGTTGAATGGTGGTTGGCTTGTTCAGCTGATGGTCTATTTCTCTTCAGTTCATATTGAGGTGGGTTTTCTTCCTATTGAGGTGGTAAGGAGTTGTGCTAGTAGGGATCTAACTTTCAAATGGATTGTCTTTGCTAGTTTGAACTTGATGGTTTTGGGAGCCAAGTCAAAACCCAATATGAAGGTTTGGGGAGCCTTTCAAACCATTTGATTCAGGTTTGGGGAGCCTTTCAAAATCCTCTGGTTCAGTTGGTGGTCCATTTCTCTTTAGTTCCTGTTAAGGTGGGTCTTCTTCCTATTGAGGTAGAGAGAAGTTGTGCTGGAAGGGAGATGACTTTCAGATGGATTGCCTTTACTAGTTTCAACTTGATGGTTTTGGGAGCCAAGTCAAAACCCAATATGAAGGTTTGGGGAGCCTTTCAAAACCCTCTAGTTCCAAATTGTTCCTTTATGCTTCTCTTCAAGACTCTAGTTGTTATGGTTTTGGGATCCTTGCCTAAAACCTAATGTTTAGGTTATGGGTGCTTGGAAAAACCCTTGGTACTTGGTGCAAGTTAAGGGAGCCTTGATAAAACCCTTGGATTTTCTTGTATTGACATCTTTTGGTGTTGTTTGAGTTTTTTGGTGGATGGATTTGACCTCCTTTTTTTAGCTAGTTCTTCAATGATTATTCTTTAATGTTAGGTTGAGGTTGGGCTATTGGTAGTCTATGTTGTATCTTTGGCAACATTCTTCTTTAGGTTCTAGATCCGTGCAAAATCTAAGGGTTTCAGGTCCCCTCAAAACATGTTTGATCCTTACTCAAACAATAAATATAGATTTCCAAATAGAACTCTCTGTGACTCTTTAGTCCCGACATAACAATTTCCAAATTGTATCTTTGGCAACATTCTTCTTTGGGTTCTAGATCCATGCAAAATCCGAGGGTTCCAGGTCCCTTCATTTAACTTGTTGTATGGGGTTTCAGGTCCCCTCAAAACATGTTTGATCCTTACTCAAACAATAAATATAGATTGCCAAACAAAACTCTCCATGACTCTTTAGTCCTGGCATAGCAATTTCCAAACTTGCCAATGTTAGATCAACCATTAACGAGACACATGTCACCAAAGGGAACCTCCTACAAATTATACAAATTCCTTTCCCCAAGATGAGTACCCAAGTGACAAGTGGCACATTTTCATGCTCCTCACTTTATATATAGAAAGCCAACTTGCAATTGGATCCCGCAAAGTGATATAGAAAAATAGTAAGTTAACATTTAGGATATAATTAATAAAATAAACAAATACTAACCCAATATTGTGACTCTAAGGTTGATACACCCTAATCCCAACACATTCATCATCTATTTAAGCATCACATAGCATTATAATTAAAATAATGGAGCGCCATTGCATCATTAACTTATAAGTGCATCTATATTGAATGACACATTAGAGCATTTTACATGGCTTCTTGTGTCTTTAATCTTGTTCCTAACTTGTAAAATTAGAATCTAGGGTAAATGAAAAAAGAGTAAGTCCTTACTTAGCGAATTTCCAAAGGTCTCATCTCAAGACTACTTATTTTATAAAGATAGTTTCTAAATAGAAAGGCAGACATATATTATATAAATGTGGAAGTATATCGTATACTTCTATTGCATAGTGATTGAATCCATAGGAATTGTTCAATTTAATAAGCTTATAGATCAATTTAATAGGTGTAGATTTGAACCATAAATTTTTTTAATAATTCAGGCAATACCTACACCAAATATGCTCACAAAGCATTATTTGAATCTTAGAGTGAAATCTTCAACATAGAATGCTAATCACTCTTTGCCAGTTTGAAAAGTATGCTAGTATATCCATTGCTATCTCAACTAACTAATATGAGGTAATTTTATGTCTATTGCCTATTTTCTTTATTCACTCCTAGATTATTTAAAAGGTAGTATTTTTTTTTACTCTGACTTATGTTTAGGGTACAATAATCAATACATATTTGTCATGAAATTGATTAGGAGTTTTTGTAATATATATGGGTCACTATTATTGCAATTATTATACCTTTGACTGTAATTGCAGATTAATAGTAAGTATACACATAAGCAAGTGGTACAACTTACTTGTCACAATTAAATCTAGGACTTCTACTCTTAAGAGTTACAACTAATAGTTTCCCTAACATGTTATGCACACAATCATGATAAATATTTATCACTATGATTATTATACCTTCAAATAAACTTGTCAATTCATAAGTAAACAATTTGGGAAGTGGTCCAACTTAATTGACACAACTAAAATCTAAGTCTTCTTGCTCTCACTTACAACAATAATGGTCTCCTTGACACATTATACATACAAGCATGAATCTCAATGCTAGAAACCATTGCTATCTATAAAAGGCAATTTAACAACCATTGCTATCTCAACTAACTAATCTAAGGCAATTTAACAACCATTGCTTATTAGCTTTATTCACTCCTAGATTATTTGAAGGGTAGCTTTCTTTATTTCCTTTGAGTTGTGTTTAAGGTACAACAATCAATACATATCCATCATGAATTAATTGAGAGTTTTTATAATATATATGGTTCACTATCATTGTAATTATTGTATCTTTGAGTGCAATTGTCAATTAACAATAAGGATACACAAGCAAGAGGCACAACTTACTTGACACAATCAAATCTAAGATTTTTACTCTCAAGAACTGCAACTAATAGTTCCCCTAGAACTGCAACTAATACTTCCCCTAACACATTATGCACATAAGCATGATTAATATTTATTACTAAGATTATTATACCTGCAAATACAATTTTGTTAATTCATAATAAGTAAACAAATTAGGAAGTAGTGCACCTTAATTGCAACAACCAAAACGTTCAAGGGGTTGAGCTTAACTGGTTAAAACACTGGGTTCTCACTGTGGAGACCCAAGTTCAATTCCCAATAGGGACATCTGAAGTGGAATTCTAAGTTGTGACTCTTGGCCTTCCATAGGATGGGGAAGGTCTTGGGGTCAATCTAATCAAACATAATAATAATAATAATGATTCAAAGATATGTAAATGGGATGGGGCCCCTACTATGTCCCCATTGGTTCATAGCTCCAGTCAAAAGCTATTCAGGCTTTGGCCAATTACCGATCAAAATAAAATAAAATTGCAACAACCAAAACCTAAGACTTCTTGCTCTCACAATAACTAATAGTGTCCTTGACACTTTATGCACACAAACATGAATCACAGTGGTAGAGAGGAATGAAAGTTGAGCTAAGGCAAATTTATATCTTGTTGAGTCCACACTTCGTTTATAAATGACACCGATCAGTTTGCCTAGGCAATTTGATTTGGAAAATGAAAAAAAAAAATTTTGATATACATGACAAAGTGCATCAACCAATTTACCTAAATAAAAACCATGAAGCAAAGTGCATCGATCAATTTCCCTAAAATCAATGGCCACGAAGTAAAGTGCACCAATCGATTTCCCTAAACAACATTCATGAAAAAAAGTGCATCAAATGATTTTCGTAAATGACAATCATGAAAAGTTCCATTTTGAATATTTCATATAGATGCAAAAAGTTCGCATTTTAGTTCAACTAATATAAGAAGTTGAAAATATATAAATTAATTAAACACAACCATCTTTCTCTCGTTTACCTAATAAACTTCTTTAATCTTAAGATACATTTTAAGCTTATCAACAACATGTAAGAACAAAATCTTTTGAGTCCAAAGACATGATTTTATGGCATTAGCTAGAAAAATGTATGACAAACTAAGGCAAGATTCTCTTTACATAAAAATATCATGTACAAAACAATATTTCTTTATTCACTCCTAAATTATTTGAAAGTAGCATTATTTGTTTCCTCTTAGTTGTGTTTAGGGTACAACAATCAATACATATCTATCATGAATTGATTGGGAGTTTTCATAACATATATGGGTCACTATCATTGTAATTATTGTATATAATGCATTAGCAAGTGGTACAATTTTCATGGTAGAATTAAATCTAGGACTTTTACTCTCAACGGTTGTAACTAGTAGTCTCCCTAACACATTATGCATGCAAGCATGATGAATATTTATCATTATAATAATTATACCTTCAAATACAATAGCTAATTCATATTGAGTAAACAAATTAGAAAGTAGTTCAACTTAATTGACACAACAAAAATCTAAGACTTCCTACTCTCAAGAACCACACTTAACATTCTCCAAAACACATTAGTAATCAAGATCTTCAACTTAAGATAGATTTTTAGTTTGTCAACAACATGCAAGGACCAAATCTAAGGCTTCCTACCCTAAAATACTACAATTCTACATTCTCCATAATGCATTATTAATCAAGATGTTCATCGTTAAGATATATTTTTAACATGCAAGGATCAAATCTAAGATTTCGTACTCTCAAGAACTAAAACTAACAAACTCCATAACACATTATTAATCAAGATCTTCAACCTTTAGATAGATTTTTAGTTTACCCACAACATGTAAGGACCAAATCTAAGACTTCCTACTCTCAAGAACTACAACTTACATTCTCCATAATGCATTGCTAATCAAGATCTTCAACCTTAAGATAGATTTTTAGTTTACCAACACCACGTAATAACCGAATCCAAGAGTTCCTACTCTCAATAACTATAGCTAATATTCTCCATAATGCATTATTAATCAAGATCTTCAACCTTAAGATGTATTTTTAGTTTACCCACAACATGTAAGGACCAAATCTAAGACTTCCTACTCTCAAGAACTACAACAAACCTTCTCCATTTCACATTATTAATCAAGGTCTTCAACCTTAGATAGATTTTTAGTTTATCAACAACATGTAAGGACCAAATCTAGGATTTCCTACTCTCAAGAACTACAACTAACATTCTCCATAACACATTATTAATCAAGATCTTCAACCTTAAGATTGATTTTTAGTTTAACAACAACACGTAAGGACCAAATCTAAGACTTCCTACTCTTAAGAACTAAAATTAACGTTCTCCATATCACATTATTAATCAAGATCTTCAACCTTAAGATAGATTTTTAGTTTACCAACAAGAAGTAAGAACCAAATACATGATATCAACACCACTTAATGACCAAATCCAAGACTTCCTACTCTCAAGAACTACAATTAACATTCTCCATAATACATTATTAATCGAGATCTTCAAGCTTAAGATAGATTTTTAATTTATCAACACCACATAATGACCAAATCTGAGACTTCCCACTCTCAAGAACTACAACTAACATTCTCCATAACACATTGCTAATCAAGATCTTTGACTTTAAGATAGTTTTTTAGTTTATCAACACCACGTAATGACCAAATCCAAGACTTGCTACTCAGCTAATGTTCTCCATAACCCATTATTAATCAAGATCTTCAACCTTAAAAAAAATTAATTTTTAGTTTATCAATAACATCTAAAGGTCAAATCTAAGACTTGGACCAAATCTCGAATTTCCTATGCAAAGTTAACATTCTCCATAACACATTATTAATTAAGATCTTCAACTTTAAGATAGATATTTATGTCGAGAGGCATCTACAATGACATCAAAGTGTCTGTAATGAAACATGCCATGTTTTAGCTTTTGTGGAGGTATTATTTTATTACTCCAAATAAAAATAGAACCCTCGCCACTTGTCTCAAGCTACATTCACAATTTTTTGCATGCAGGACTTTAATGGATTTCTATTCTTGGTGTTTAGTATTTTAGAAGAACGATTATTTTAGTGATGATTCTCTTCTATTATAAGATATCTCTCGACATATTTTACATATATTTTTAAAATATAAGTATACTTGTTAGTTTACCAACAACATGCAATGACCAAATACATGAATTTATGGCATTGGTTAGAACAAACTAAGGTAAGCTAATGCAAGACTGCCAAATCTAAGACTTCCTACTCTCAAAAACTACAACTAACATTCTCTATATCACATTATTAATCAAGATCTTCAATCTTAAGATAGATTTTTAATTTACCAACAACACGTAAGAACCAAATACACAATATTATGGCATTGTCTAGAACAAAGTAAGGTAAGCCAATGCAAGACTGCCAAATCTAAGACTTCCTAATCTCAAGAACTACAACTAACGTTCTCTATATCACATAATTAATCAACATCTTTAACCTTAAGACAGATATTTAGTTTACCAACAACACATACGAACCAATTACATGATTTTATGACATTGACTGTAACAAAGTAAGGTAAACCAAAGGCAGACTGTTTTTACATATAATAATGTAAATACAAAATACAAAATAGTAAAAATTCAAAGCATGCTTCTTGACCCATTATTTAAAAGTCTAAATATCAATGAGTACCGTGTGGGAGTGAATAAACTCTCAGAGGTTACGTGAGGTGGAGGAGGAGCCGATGGTGTGAAGAAAGAAAGAAAAAAGCTGTCTTTTTCCTTCCTACTTGCCAACCATCATCTCCAACCATTTTGTAGGCTCATTAAGATTTGAAATCTCCAGCTGGAAGGTTTTTCATGCTCAACGGTGGAGATTGGGTCCTGTTCTCGATCGGGCGGGCCATAAGTAGCAGACAGTTTTTATATATTAAAAAGAGGAGATGAATATGGGCACCTAACAGAGCAAGCTTAGGTGGGGATTGAGTGTGGCCGTAATGACAAATCCAACTGGTTGTCTCCATTTCATTTAATGTTTCACAGCGTCTCACCTTCCCCACACCGGCCAACTCTAGATTGGCGACTTGCTTCTTCTGCATCGCAAGACTCGCTTGTCAATTGGCTTCATTTAAATAGTCCGTGTCCAAGCCGCTGTTGTAGGTGAGTATTCGTGGGTTCTTGCTTTATAAGTAGTTCTGTGTGACCCAGACGCTTTGCTTATATACATATGCTCAAGCTGGTGCAGAGCTAGCTCGGGGATTTGGAGAAAATGGGGTTCGATGTGATAAGTAAATGCAGCTCTGAAGGGCGGGAGGGGCAGACTGTGGCTGCGGATTTGGATGGCACCATGCTCAGATCGAGAAGCTCTTTTCCTTATTTCATGCTGGTGGCCATGGAGGGCGGGAGTCTCCTGCGGGGCATTGTTCTTTTGGCCAGCACGCCCTTGATTTGGTTCGTTTATGCTCTCGTGTCTGAGGCGGCAGGGATTCAAATGCTGATTTTCATTTCCTTTGCTGGGCTCAAGATCCGGGACATTGAGTTGGTGTCCAGGGCTGTTTTGCCCAAATTTTATGCAGAGGATGTGCATCCGGAGACCTGGAGGGTGTTTAGTTCGTTTGGGAAGAGGTATATCGTGACTGCTAATCCAAGGATCATGGTGGAGCCCTTTGTGAAGAATTATTTGGGAGCGGATAAGGTTCTTGGAACGGAGCTTGAGGTTTCTAAGTCTGGGCGGGCGACTGGATTTGTGAAGAAGCCTGGGGTTCTGGTAGGGCATTTGAAGAAAGAGGCCGTTGAGGCCGAATTTGGCCCGAATGCTGCGCCTGATCTCGGCCTTGGCGATCGGGAAACGGATCATCCTTTTATGTCCATTTGCAAGGTGAAGATCTTTAAAGCTTTTCGTTTCTTTCACCCTGCTCTGTTCCTGGACCTGTGAAGAACTTCAATGCTTTTCCCTTCTTTGCAAGGTGAAGAACTTTAAAGCTTTAAAGTTCTATATGCAAGGTGAAGAATTTTGAAAATTTTCGTTTCTTTCACCCTGCTCTGTTCCTGGACATGTGAAGAACTTCAAAGCTTTTCCCTTCTTTGCAAGGTGAAAAGCTTTAAAATCCTATATGCAAGGTGAAGAATTTTGAAATTTTCGTTTCTTTCACCCTGCTCTGTTCCTGGACCTGTGAAGAACTTCAAAGCTTTTCCCTTCTTTGCAAGGTGAAGAACTTTAAAGCTTTAAAGTTCTATATGCAAGGTGAAGAATTTTGAAAATTTTCGTTTCTTTCACCCTGCACTGATCCTGGACCTTTGAAGAATTTTAGTTTAAAGCTTTTCGTTTCTCACCCTGCCCTGTTCCTGCACCTGTAAAGAACTTCAATGCTTTTCGTTTCTTTGCAAGGTGAAGAACTTTAAAGAAGAAGCTTTAAAGTTCTATTTGCAAGGTGAAGAATTTTAAAGCTTTTCATTTCTTTCACCCTGTACTTGTTCCTTTCATGTCTATTTGCAAGGTGAAGAACTTCAAAGCTCTTCGTCCCTTGCACCCTGCCCTGTTCCTGGACCTGTGATTCAGCCATTCTGGCATGTTTTAGGGTTCCTGGCATGTCTTAGGAGTTTTCTTTAATTAACTTGAACATGGCTTTCTGGTTGAGCAGGAGGGTTTCATGGTCCCGAAAATGAAGGTCGAGGCAGTCCCCAGGAACAAGCTTCTGAGCCCTATTGTGTTCCATGACGGTCGCCTGGTGCAGAGACCTACTCCTCTGGTGGCGCTTCTCACTTTCCTCTGGTTGCCAATCGGCTTTTTGTTTGCACTAATCCGGGTCTTCGGCAACATTCCTCTCCCTGAGAAGTATGTTCGAACCTCCTACAAGATGATGGGAATCAAGCTTGTGGTGAAAGGAACTCCTCCTCCGGGCCCAAAGAGGGGCGAAAAGGGCGTGCTCTTTGTCTGTGACCACAGGACTCTGCTCGACCCGGTGGTAATGGCGGTCGCCCTGGGGCGAAAGGTGAGTGCTGTGACCTACAGCATTAGCCGCTTCTCTGAAATCATTTCCCCCATTAGGACCGTCCGGCTCACCCGGAACCGTGAAAAGGATGCCGCAAACATAAAACGCCTTCTTGAAGATGGCGATCTGGTGATTTGTCCGGAGGGAACGACCTGCAGGGAGCCCTTTCTGCTCCGTTTCAGTGCCCTTTTCGCAGAGCTAACAGACCGCATTGTGCCTGTAGCCATCTGCAATAAAATGAGCATGTTCCATGGCACTACCGTCCGTGGGTGGAAGGGATTTGACCCGTTTTTCTTCTTCATGAATCCGATGCCCACTTATGAGATCACTTTTCTGGATCAGTTGCCTACTGAGCTCACCTGCGCTGGTGGGAAATCCGCCTTCGAAGTTGCTAATTACATTCAGAGGGTGTTGGCTGGTACTCTTGGCTATGAATGCACCAATTTCACGAGGAAAGACAAGTATTCTTGGCTCGCTGGTAATGACGGCACTGTCTCCTCCAAACGAACCACCTGAGCCATTCTCATTCTGCTTTCCCACTGCCCAACGCCGAGATCCCAACATTCATCAATTAAATATTCTTAGATTATATTATTATACCATTGGAAGGATATACAGCACACTACCAGAAGATTTTAAAGCGCTTTCACAGGGAAACTGCTCGTGTCGACTCGACTCAACTTAGCACAGCTCCGTTCAATGGAATTGAAATCCCTCGGAATCTGCCATCGTTGCTGTTATTGTTAAATCTATATTATAATTGTTCTTACAGTTGGATTAGTTTTTTTTACCGGGTGGAAATTCAGTGTCGCCTATTTGTTGTTGAGAATTTAACCCTCGGAATCTGCCATCGTTGCTGTTATTGTTAAATCTATATTATAATTGTTCTTACAGTTGGATTAGTTTTTTTTACCGGGTGGAAATTCAGTGTCGCCTATTTGTTGTTGAGAATTTAAGCACCAGTGTACCTAATTCAATTCACTCTTAATATCAATTGGACAGATTATAATATCCCAACGGCTTATCAATTATGGACTGGTTCAGTACGGTTTCAAAAATGTGTTATTAATGTTTTGTTGTTGCATGTTAAATTTTATTGGTGTTTTTGACATGTTAGATTCTTCCATCAAACTTGTTACCGGCGTGGGCTCGCCTCAATTTTAAAAAATGATTTCAGGTTATTTCATGTACGCGCTTTTCAGGGATTACAGGCTATAAATTGCGTACATGTTTTTGAATGCCTGTCAACAAGCTATTGAAAATGGTGGTTTTGCATGTTAAGCTCGTCTATTAAATCTTTTGATTTTGTTTCGTGTTAGATCTGGCCATGAATAACCGTGCGCGAGTAGGTTATGTAATTACTAATAGGCTTACGTCCTGTTTTTGTTTTTTTTGGGCTTGTCGATTATTTTCATGAGTAATTAAATATAATAATATTTTGTATTATAAATTCGTAGATTTGTTATTAGAAGTGTGATGGATATGTACCATGTTAATTGAAATGTATGGTGGATAATAGTCATCGTGTGTTTTGGATTTTTAGTCTTTTTGGATCTTTAAGTGTGTCAAGTAAAGGTAGGATTTGAATTTTGGGCCTCTTTTTGGATCTTCTTTATTCTAGCTTGACTTTTTGAGAAGAGGTGGGTTTATAGTGACTACATATTGTAATTAGAAAGTATTGAGGATCTTAGTTATATGAACACGTTGAAATGCTCGTGCAAGAAGCAATGAGGGGATTAGTTATACCTATAATACTTTGAGGTATCAATTGATGTAGGGAGAAATGGTGGTGTTAATTATTATGGTTGACAGAGTACATTGAAATGTTGATGCAAGTAGCAATGAGGGTGCTAGTTATACCTAATACATTGAGGCGCTGATGTACGAAGAAATGAAGGTGTAGGCAGCATGTCAAGATAATGACTAATAGTACAATGAAAGTATTCGTAACCTAAATTGAACTCTTGACAACATAAAATAAATATGATTTTTATCACTTTAAAGTATGTATGAATATTACTATATAAATAAAACATTTTACCTTTAGAAAATCTATGATGAGATGTAAAATTATTTCAATCAATTGTTTTGAGATTCAATTGTGTGTAAATTTTTGCATCCGAAAACAAAAATTTACACTTGATCTATTCCGGAAACAACGTATTGAGATCTCATGGATTGTGGAAACCTTATGTCTATTATGTAAAATTATTATTTAATTGTTTGATATTTAGGTAGAGTTGTGGCCATCTTTAATATCTTCATGTCATTTTGCTACAAAATGATGTGCAAGAAAGTGTCCCGTCTTATTAAAATAATCGGATTAATGCAGCATCCCGTGTGAATGGTTACAATTTTTTTTTTTCGAGTCACCATGTACTAATATCACAATGTAAAGAATACGTTCTACCTCCAATAACTTTGTGAATGAGGCTTCAATTTTTACTAGTTGTTTCATATTTGAGTAGAATCATGCTATTTCTAAATTTAGCTAGAAAACAAGAATAAGAAAAAAAAAAATGCATTCTATTAAGATTACTCACATTACATCAGAAATATTTCATATTACTATATAAAGAATGACCTCGTTTAATATCTATGTAAAATCATGATCATCTCTAATATTTTCAAGTCTTTAAACTGAAAATAATAACAAGAATTAAACAAAAAAGAATGACTTATTAAGATCAAAAATATTTTAAGAATATACCAACATTACTACTAAAAATGTAAAAAATTGATATTTAAATAGAGCCCTACGGCTACCCTTTCTAATATTTCCATATTGATCATTCAAGTGAAAATGAAATTTTAGCTGCAAAAACGGTGGAGAAGAATTTAATGCAACAAGACATGCATCATATTAAGATAACTCAAAAAAAGCATTTCATGAGTCACGTCACTTTTTTACAGATTGAATTGGGACCTACTCAACACACCTTTTACTAATGTTTTTAAATTCTAATTATTATGAAGGTGTACTAAGGTTAAAAAATGGTGTTTTTTCTTTAATAGAATATGATAAAACAAAAATGGTGTTTTTTCTTTAATAGAATATGGAAAAACGCTCATGAGCATGAGACTGATTTTCATCGAACTTGCATGAGCTTTGTCTCCAACATTTTTACGTTACCAGATAACGTGTTGCATGTTACAAATTATAGGTGGCCAATTCCGGACAGATTTTTATTTAATTTTAATAAAATTTACGCTGTGAACAGTTTGAGAGAAGTGTGAAAACGTCCGTACATAATACTAACTACTCCTTATCTACCTCTGCTACAAGTACAGCTAATTGATATAATATAGGATATAATATATGATATTGAATTATCTATAATCTTATGATATAATAAGTACAGCTAATTGATATAATATATGATCTTTAATTATCTATAATCTTATGAAAAAATTTAAAACAATCTATACAAAATCTATTAAAACGACCTATATAATCTCATAAATGAATTGCAACAATCAATCCAAAATCTATCCCATAAACAACTAATACAGTCTGATCAACCTTGTTTTTTTGCTAGCACAGAATCTTGCTGAGTCAGCATGAGCAGGGACACGTGTTCAACACAGTTGGTCATAAATATGGTGCGTGTTTCCCTACCTAAAGCTTTTGGGCATTCAATTTTCACAACGACTTTTATATGTCTGCATTAAATTAAGGGAAACACATTAAATTTAAACTTTTGTTTAATCATCGCTTTGTCTTTATTATCGATTTGTATCATGATGAGTGCCAAAATAATAAATCCCTGATTAATTATTCACGTTTTTTTAGTAGGTATTACCATTAATCATATTTTAAACCAAATGACTATGAGACACTTGTTTTTACACAGTTAATTTCAGGAAAAGAATCTGTCGGCGTTGACATGATTACTCAAATGTTTAAGATTCATTTAAAAAAAATGTTGATTAGTATTTATGAGGCGTGGATTGATATTTTTTAATTTTAATGTTGATTTAGGAAAAGTAAACAAAATAAGATATGGATATCTGATTTTGTGATCAAATAATTATAAATGAATTTTTATATGGTTATTCTAAACAGTTTTTATTATAGACATATTATCTCTCTATATCTACATAATGCTTCAAGTGCTATGTTGGACCTAATCACTATTTAGTAATGAGTTTGTTAGAGCTCAATCTTGAAAATGCAAATTTGTTGAAGTCCCATACCCCTTTAAGCATTTAGCTCTATTTTCCCCATTATACATAACCAATTAGATTTTTTTTCAAACGGCTCTTCCCTTAATCAAAATAACTATTTGTTGTTCGTTGACATCTCCCATATTCATATCATATGTTAGAAGTTGCAAAAATTCAAAAGGTTCTAAATCTAGGATGTTTTTATAATTCTCTACAATTTCGGCATTTTTGTCTTTCCTTTACCTCCTAACCTCATTTCATTTTTCCTTTTCCTACATTCCATATGATCCTTTAATGTGGACTTTTAGTGGATTTGTAGACTTCCTTCCACTGTCCAATCTTGGCTTCCACTTTCAACCTCTGATTCCCCCAATAATTTGTTGCACTCCTAGTCCTCTAGTCTTCCTCCAATTTTACCTCCACTCCCCTTCACTATTTTTATACGTTGTTATTACATTCTCTCCAATCCTTTTCATGCAAAATTATCGTGGACTTTTGGACTACCATTTCAATATGCCATCCCAACTTCTTCTTCGCAGCAAATTTTCACGTGAAGTTTCCTAATGGCTTTGCAATTCCTTTGTAGGTGTCATGAGATCATTTCAACTTTGAGATGTTCTTACCTTTGATTCCACATCATTTCCTTGTATTTCTTGAAAATACTTAACACAATTTCATTTTTATTCATTTGTCAAGCTTTTTTTTTTTTTTTAATCGGTAATAGGCTGGAGCCGATAAGATGTACATACCCTAGCCCCTATGGGATTTGAACTTGTGACCTCTCTTTTAAGAGCACAAGTTCTCCACCACTAGGCCAAATCAGGCTGTACCATTTGTCAATCTTTTATGGACTTCTATACTTCTAATATAATCTCTTTACTTGACCTTTAGTCTAATAATAAAACCTCAAATATCTCATTCTAACCTCTCATCTTGAGTCGTAGTTCCACACTTCCTCCTTTTTACTCTTATCACCCCTAAGATCCTCTCAAAATGTCATGAATGACCATATTTGACCCCTACAATTATTGTGATAGGAATTGTTTTCCTAAAAACTATTGTCCATCACAAAGGGTACAAAATTTATTATATTTTCAATAGCAGATGATGAAAAAGTCCACTTTTCCATGAATGTAGTGCAGTTGAATTATAACTATCAATGGCCTTCAAACAATCTTATACCAATTCATTCTATTAAATCCATCAATTTTCACTAGTTTTGCATCTCATATTTGTATTCAACATCAAATTCTTGTGTTTTTATCTAGACTACCTACCTCCCTACATGACCCAAGATGCCATTGATGGTCTTGACATGGACAAAATAAGATAGGGGAATACTTTCAAATGCCTCTTGGTACATTGTGGATACCTTAGAGACATGATTTCTATAAAAAAGGTTCATATGGTTGTTGATGTAAAGGGGATGGTTCAAAGTGCATGGCCATGTGGAGATGATTTAAGTAGACATGGGTAGCATGTGCAAGTGTAGATGACCTTTGTTTTTCACCTAAGACTACTTGATGGTATTGAAAGACATGTGCACATATGCAAGTTTTTAAACAAGTAGAGGATAGAGAAAAGGTTGCAAATCTAAAATAAAAGGTTTAAATGTTGGTGCAAGAAGCAATGAGAGAGTTAGATATGCCTAATGCAGCAATTGCTAATCGGAATTAGAGAGTTCTATCAAAACTATAAATAGAGAGAGCTAGTATATTGAGATGTCAAATAAAGCTATTAGGGTGTTAGTTATACCTAATACATTGAGGCATTGATGTAGGAATAAATGAAGGTGTTAATTATTATGGTTACAATGGATTTTGATGGAGGAAGCAATGAGGTTGTTAGTTACTAGAGTTATAGTGATTACTAACCAAAATTAGAGTCATAATTATTGTTAATTATTTTGGTTAATACTGAATGTTGATGGAGGAAATAATAGAGAACTGTTAGTTATCAAAGTTATAGTGATTGCTGCCTAAAATCAGGTAGGTAGAATATCAAGATGTAATAAAACAATGAAAGTATTAGTAACCACACTTGAACTATTGATAACATAAAATAAATATGATTTTTATCACTTTGAAGTATGTATGTATGAATATTACTATATAAAGAATACAATTTACCTCTAGTAAATCCATGCAAAGATGTAAAATAATTATTAATTGTTTGATATTTAGGTACCTAGTTGTGCTCATCTCTAATATCTTCATGTCATATTGCTACAAAATTGTGGACAAAACCTAAGTGCAAGAAAGTGTCCATCCTATTAAAATAACTCGCATTACATTGTTACAACAAAAAAAATTCACTTCACTATGTACTAATATTACAATGTAAAGAATACATTCTACCTCTAATAAATGTGTGAACGAGATGTCAATTTTTACTAGTTGTTTGATATTTGAGTAGAGTTGTGTTGGTTTCTAATATTTTCATGTCATTCAATTGAAAATGAAATTTAGCTAGAAAACAACGAACAAGATGAAGAAAGTGTACACACTACTAAAATTACTCACATTACATCAAAAAATATTCCATATACCATATAAAGAATACATTCTACCTCTAATATATTTGTGAATGACTTGTATTACTAATTGTGATATTTAAGTTGAGTCATGCTCATCTGTAATATTTTGAAGTCTTTCACTAAAAATAAAATTTAGCTAGAATATAGTGACAATAATTAAGTAAAAAAATCGCCATCTTAATAAAATTATTCTTATTATATAATTAATCTCTTATAAATATACAAATATTACAAAGATGTAAAACTATTTGATATTTAAATAGAACCCCACCCTTTCTATTATTTTCATATTGATCATTCAAAGTGAAAATGAAATTTAGCTGCAAAAACGGTGGAGAAGACTTTAATGCAATAAAGTATCCATCATATTAAATAACTGAAGAAAAGCATTTCACTAGTCACGTCAATCTTGTTACAGATTGATTCGTTCTGTCAATGGGACCTTCGGTGCCTATTCAGCACACTTTTTACTTATGCTTTTGAATTCTAATTATTACTGGATTCTTCTACTCTTCGTTGCCCATTCATTCTTCCCAACCCTTCAAATTATGAAGATGCACTAATGTTAAAAATGGTTTTTTTTTTTTTCAAATATTATGAAAAAACGCTCATGAGCATTAGACTGATTTTCATCGAACTTGTATGAGCTTTGTATCCAACATTTTCACGTTACCAGATAACGTGTGTTGCATGTTACAAATTATAGGTGCCCAAAACCGTACGAATTCCGGACAGATTTTTATTTACATTTAATAAAATTGACGCTCTGAACAGTTTGAGAGAAGTGCGAAGACGTACGGACATAATAATAAGTACCTCTGGTACAAGTAGAAAGTTTCTTGTTGCAGTATATAATCCTGTACTTGCCCAATTTCCTGTATAAGGATAAAATTTACTACCTGGGACCCTACAAAAAGCACTTAGCAGAGGATGATTCTTCTCACAATGAGATCCCTTTCTATCACAAGTATGCGTTTTTGGTGTGATGGCAAAATCTACATGGTATCAGAGCGCAGGTCATCGGTTTGCGTCCCTCGAGTCTTATACCCTTTATCTAAGTAAGCTTGGCTTATCGCCCTTCATCCACGTAAGCTTGGTTTATCGATGTGGTACGTAGTGGGTACAAATCCTACATGCTATGTGGTTGTATCCGGCTCTATCGTGTGGGGGTGTTGGCATAGCGATTATACCCACAATGAGATCCCTCTCTCCACCACAAGTACGTGCTTTTGGTGTGATGACAAAATCTACAAGTTTGGTTTATAATAGAAAATTTTATTTCATAAATTAGTAAGATAAGCCCTAGTCTTTTATAAGATGTAGTTTGTTTTATAAATTTTAGAACAATGGAAATAATTGAGATGATCTATCATCTCATACATAAATAGTCAGTTATTAGTTCATAAACAAATTGAGATGATTGACATAAATGATTGCCCACCTCATATGTACACAAATTTCAAATAGTAATCATTTCAAGGTGACATTGGATATGTATTCTCTATTGTCATTTTAATCGTTAGCTTTGGCCACCACAAAATTTGCACAAATAATCCAATACATATTCCTCCAATAAATGTTTTAACAAATATCCATGCACAAATACTTTAGTAATCTAGACTAAGGAAAGAGCACCAGTTACTACCTATATTTCAATTACTGTTTGTTGGATTTAGCTGATTAAAAGCTCACTTAAAAATCATTTTTTAGGTCAATAGTCACTCATTTTCTAGAAAAAAGTGTTAGTAATTAGATCAATTGTGCAAAATTTTTGGTTGTTAAAGTAGACAATGGGGTCGGACGACACTTTGAAATGACCACTTTTTGACCCTTGCACACACAATATATTCTACAATGTTAATCTTTACTACCCAAAAGCTAGAACAATGGTTATAAGTAGTTAAATTACATACAAAGACAACAGATTAAAAAACATCAGAATGCGATGTATCGTTTAGGAGCTTAGGGTGCGTGAAGTTAGTTATAATGACTACTGAGCATTTCTCCTATGGGTGCCAACAAAATTGGGCAATTCCTTCAATAAAGTACAATATTTTTTTACCAATCAAAATACAAACGAACAACTATTAGTGCATGTGAAATTTTATAATAGACTTTCAATTTATCAAAATAAATAGAAACAATTGATATAATCTATAATATTATAAGCAAATTGAAATCTATAAAAAACAACCCATACAATCTCTAGTCTCATAATGAATTCTATCCCATAAACAACCAATTGAAACAAACATATGATCAACGTTGTTACCTTCTTAGCCCAGAATCTTGCTGAGTCAGCTTGAGCAGGGACACGTGGCATAAACCCGGGTGAGTAGATGCAATGCATGTTAAGCACCGTTGGTCATAAATATGGTGTACAGTTATAGCGTTGTTTTTCTGCTTAAAACTTTTAGGCCTTCAATTTTCAAAACTACTTTTCTGTCACCAAGCTTTTTTGTATGTCTTGCATTAAATTTAATGGAAAGACTTTTCTTATACTTGTTTTGTCGCGGCTCATTTGTTTAATGATCGCTGTGTCTTTATTCATTGATTATGATGTCGATTGATTAAAACTTTAATTAATTATTCACGTTTTCTAAGTATTACCATTAATGATATTTTAAACCAAATGATTATGACAATTTTGTTTTTACACCCTTAATTTCAGGAAAGAATTTGTCGGTAGTGGTATGATTAATCATGTAATGCTTTATGTTTGATTTTAATGTATGGATTGGGATAGAAGTGCCTTAATGAATGCTTAATAATTTGTATAAGAAAAACAAATATGTGTGGGCAGCTAATAATTTTTAAAGCAATCTTAATTTAAGAAAAGTAAATAGGAAAGAAAGGGATATTTGATTTTCTAACCAAAGGATAGATAATTTTTATATGGTTTTAAATTCTAATAAAGTAATCTTGATTTAAGAAAATTAAATAAGAAATATATGGATATTTGATTTTGTGATCAACGAATAAATGATTTTTATATGGTTTTAAATTTTAAATAATTTTTATTTTAGAAATGTTTTTTATTAAGAAAGCAACGCTAATTAGGGCGTTGACCTTTAACATATCAAGCACTATAAACAGCACCATAACACCACTAAAACAATATGAAGAGTTTGAAACAATAAAACAAGGGGGGATCCCGAGCAAAACAAAGCCCAGATAGAAAATAACTGGGGGTCGACTTGCGGACCCCAATCATCTCAATACCCTATTCCAATCATTGTACAACAAATTATACAGCTCCCTAGCCTCCTCCTTATCCACATCATCAACAACAGTGTGCTCCCGCAGAAGGGAGAGAGTCATCGCCGAGCTATGCAGCACCTGCAGACAAAACTTGTTAATGCCAACAATATGATTATCACGAGAATCCATCCTATGTTTGATCTCCTTAATCTCTTTTCTGGTGGCCCTAGAATCCAGGAGCGGGCCTAGGCTGTCAATACGCTTCAGGAGGTCACTGACCTCATTGCTAATATTATGGAGTTGCTCAATGGTAGGGATCCCCTAGGGAATCTCTTCCACCTCCCCGTTGTCCTCCTTATCCACCTCCTGATTAATCAAACTGTCAACACTTGGATTCTCCTTGTCATCCTTGGTAGTCATTGTTGCCTCAGCCACATCGTCCCCAGGAGCAATAACAGTCTAGACCCAATAGTGTTAGTGTCTGGGTTTGTACCATCTTCATAACCTCATTAGGGTCCACAAGGTTAATTTGGTCCACAGGTTCCTCAACAGACGTAACATTCCCAACACCAGTAGGGCCCCCAGAAATCCTTTCATCAATCCCATGCATAGACACCTTAATATCCTCACCACCCGCCAACCTAGACATAACACCCCCATCCTTGCCATGAGCTTCATCCTGTTGGAATCAAGGAACACTGAGAAGGGGGGGTGAATCAGTGTTCTACCGGTTTTTAAATTTTCTAATTTAACTTTAAACCACCAGAAGCATAAGCATGAAACTGAAATGCAGAAACTCAAAACGACCAACCACAAAATCATAACACCAAGATTTTTTTATGTGGAAACACAAATGGGAAAAACCACGGTGGGATTTGAACCCACAATATTATTCCACTATGGCCAGTAGAAAAATAATATTCCATGAGGGGGAATGCACAAGCATTCAGACACACTGCCTAGAGCTCACTGCTCAATTACAATAAGGGCTACAACCCCAAAAGGTGTTGGCATTTGGCATAACTGATGCAGAATGAGATGATGCAGGTGATGCAGTTGAAGATGGATGACTGCACCGGTAGAGGATAGAAGACTATTTGTGATGAAGAGATTGAGATTTTGTGATTAGATGACTTGATCAATTATTTGTGTTGTCATTGTTGGCAACTGATGTCAAATGATGATTATTGATGTTCTTGATGTTTTATTTTGTCATCTAAGTGATTTGGTTTACTAGAAGACAAGGTTTATCGACAAAGAACTGAAGTTTGTGAAATAGGACTTTAACTGGTAAAGCAGAGATGTTTTGGTTGAATTGGGCGATTGACGATGATTGGTGTTTTGCAGTTTGGAATGTGAGCTTGTATCATGGAAAGGAGTATTTGACCAGAACCAGAACTTATGATGACTACCAGAAGGCTTGTTTCATTTTTCTGATGAAGTTTTGCTAAGGTTATAGTAGCGTTTAAGGATCAATGAAGAAATCATCAAACCGGTAATAATTTTTGTTATGGTGGTTTTCGACGATGAGTCTACATGCATGTGGTAACACAACACAACCCACATGAAATGATTTGATTGCTGTTTTGGTGTGATTCAAGGAAGAATTTCTTGGGAAACATCGAAATGCTTAGTGTAGTGTTTTGAGGTTTTGACTTTGGTATAGTTCGGATTTTCGTGAAGGGTTTCAATCAACCAATGATTGATATTGCATTATAATTTGTTGTAATGATCTATATATTGATCTGAGATGATCCTTTATGATTTGTATTGTAATTTCATGATGTAATTAGGGTTTAGTGGCTGACCTAGTTGAGATGGCTATTTAGGATGACACAATTGATGTTTATTGTGTCAGTGGTCTTAAGAGAATGTGTTGAGTCGTCCAAGAGAAGTGTGAGATCTACCTGAGAGTTGCAGAGTGTTTATCATAACTGGATCTGATCTAGCAAGCTGGGAAGTGCAAGTAACATATCACTTTTTCACTATTGTTCCCTAATAGTTGCAACATGTTAAATTCCTTAATTGGGTAGGTCCTAACATGCCTTAAACATTTAAGTCCCCTAACAGGGCAACTCTCAAAAGAGTGGTAAATCCTCGCACAAGGTTGATCCTAACAGATCATCAAGATCCTAACCAGGCTACTAGGCAAATCCCTTAACCAGGTGACTCCTAACAGGGTCTGCTCCTAATAGGGCGTATTGTAAGCTCTTAACAGGGTGTACTTCAAAAGAGTACAAATATTTGTGGGTGCCAACTCCCACCGTGGTTTTTTCCCTATTTGGGTTTCCACATAAAAAAAATTATGGTGTTCATGTGTGGAATGCTTTTCATGTGATGTTCTTGTCTATGTTACATTTCATGCACTATTTCTGAGTACACTGGCTATGATTTTTTATCAGAGGTTTATCAAAGGTTACCGGTACGGATAAGAGTTGGTAGAGAAAGTGTTTGATCTGATAGATGAGAATAATGAGTTGGTAAATGATTAAATTTATATGACTTCTTTAGTGGTGAAAGAATTTATAGATGTGGTAAATGATTTGATTAATGTGTTAGCAAACCTGATAAAGAGGTTGTTAGATCCAATAAAAGAAGTTGAGATATTTGATAAATGATTTCAAATCTAATATAAGTTTGTTTTTGGTTTAAAGTTTCAATTGGTGTTAATACTGATTCACCTCCCCTCTCAGTATTAACCAAATCCTCATAGGATTAACAAAAGGCTCACTTCCTTACTAATCAATTACAGTGATGAAATACAATGAAATAACTCCAAAATAACATCTAACAATGCCTGGATGAGTTTCGGTTAAGTGCCAAATCTCTGACTCTATCTTCTCTGCAACTCTGCTTTGTTTCCTGTCTCAGTTAGCTACCATATCAAGAATGCAAACGTGAAAGTTCGCTACAAAGGATTCTCGATCACCACTCGCTCACATATCAATCATACCACACACCAAAAAGATCTTCTACATCGGTCTAATATATCTGCAATCACAAAATAATCATTTATCAAGTCGACCTGTTGATGTAATGTGTAATCATGAGTCGGCTTGACCAGATCACCAAAAACAAATTAGTATCACCAAATCGATGATAAAATGATGTCTCTATGTCGGCCCAATCACACCATGCATGATTCATAACACAACAATCACCAGAAAGCTTCTAGACCAAAACTGCTCTACTTAACCTGAAATATCGGTTACTTGGCTACCGACTGACATCCGCTTTCGGATATCAAGATTCATGATTACCGAATAGGAATCTCAAGAAGATTTTCCATCAATGACAACCCTAAACCACTAATCAAGCATCAATATCCACCAGATGAGTGTCAATTTCCAACAATCTCTCCCTTTGGCATTGATGGCAACACTCATGAAAAATGACTAAGTGTTGAAACCTGTACATCAGATCAAAATTATTAAGGCTCCCCCTTAGACAAAGAATTATGAAACATGTAACATGCTTAGTACAATGCACTCTTCTACTGTACATCTTTCACCTTTACTCTCCCCCTTTGACAACAATGCCAAAGATCGGGTGCTATCCAAAATTTATATACAAAGATATCTACTGGAGACTTTACAAGTATTTGAAGATATCAACAAAAATGATCTTAAAAAATCCTAGGTGAGTGTCTCACCCACTCTTCAAGTTATCCAAAACTGTAATGAATGCACTAAAAACATATGCATGAATATCCACATCCTTCAGTTCAGATGGAATAGGTTGTCCCATAGCCTTCATACAATCAACCTTATTGCTCAACATGGTGTTCAGACGGGAGGCAATCAAATTCTGGAGTTCACCCGACTCTTCTCAAAATTCTATCCTTATCTGCATTAAGGTTTGAACATTTGATAATTGAGAGCCATTATTCGCCCTTCTACACTGCTGGTTAGGGATACAGTAGAATCAAAGGGTCGTTAAAAACTAGCTAGTTTACCATGACAAATACTGATCTACTTGTCTATATCTACTGTGAACTTTGGCAAATTAAGACAAGACATATATTTTACCGCCTTCAGCCAAAGTATTTGAAATAGTCTACAGACCTTTATTCAATCTTACTCTATCATCTTCTATCATTTTCTGGAATCTTTGGTCAAAATTGGTATTTACATTGTTAATCAATTGTAATAATTTATCAGAGGGGCTAGAATTGGGATCTAGTTGCATACCCAGAACCACCTTATGTAACACATCAACATACATCAAAATAATTTTTTTGTCTTCGGATTCTGATTTGACCAGATCCTGACTGGCTTGAGCTTGTACAGCTGCTGTAAGCATCAACTTTTAAGCATGAGATATTTGTCCAATATCTATAGGACCATCAAGATTGATAGAGATTTGGGGTAGGGTCCTTGTGATTGGAGGAGTGTCAATTGTCAGATCAACAACTCCCTTCCTTTTATCTACCTCTGCATCTCACACCTCTGACTTCTCAAACTCCTTCACCTCAGCATCATTCCCTTTATCCTATGCACCAATGTTGCCACTTGGTGTAGTATCATCCTTTTGAATCTCGAGAACTTCTCCAACATTATCTACCACCAAAGGATTTTTACTGATCTCAACATTAAGTGATATATTACCTTGGTCTTCAGGATGCTCCTCGGTCCGAGTTTCATCCTTTTGATCATCGAAGACACTTTCATTTACTTCTAGATGGGAAGTCTGAACTGCATCACTATACAAGGGGTTGTTCTTCATGATTCTTCTCCAGATATCCTCAGTTTCCTTCCTCACCTCTTTAACCCTGGCAATCATCAACCTGTTCACCCTATTTTTACTTCTGAACTCCTTATTTGCTTCCTCAATGAGCCTTTTGGCTTCATCTTGGGAGATACAGGTGCAAACATTAATCAATTCTCTTTCTTTCATTTCCTTATCTATTTTGCTACTAGACAGTCTCCTCGCATCAATAATATTGTATAGATCTTTAGGGATACTCCTTTCCAAATCAATCAACGTTTTGCTAAAGTTATGTAGATACAAAACGACTTCCTCAACTTTTCTTTGATCTACCTCAACAAGATTTTTATAATATGCTCCAATATTTTTCAAGTTTCCATCAACAATTATCTCATCAATCAATTGATCTGTTGTCAATGGAGGAATAAATGTATATTTACCTTGTTGATCACCAAATTCAAGATCTTTATCAAGTTGAGTTCTAATCTTCCTTCCCCTCTTGGGTCTTCCGATAAGGGTAGGTTCAGATTTAGCTTTCTTACTTTGTGGGGCTCCACTGGACTGTGGCTTCCCCACAACTCTGACAAACTCTCCTTTCTTCTTAGCCTTATCTACTTCTTCATCTAATTCAATCTCAAATTCTACCGAAGACACAACAACATAGGTTCGTTTAGGATTCTCATTTTCCTTCAAATTCCCTTTCTAGATGAGCTATGTCCCGATGATGGTACTACTAGAGTAGGGGCAGACTTGGTCTCTTTTGGCTTGGCTTTAGAGGGAACTGGTTCAACCTTAGGCTTCTTGGATTCCTCCTTAACTTCCATCTGAGTGTGTTTCTCCCTTTCTTGCTTCACTGCCTCTCGGGTAAATCCCTTTCGCACTGCCACTTCCTCAACCATCTTAGATGCTTTCCTCTTTCTTGTAGGTGCTGTGAACTGCTTGTGCAAATCTATGTCCTTTTACTTGAAGGTGCCAAATCTTCCTTTTTTATTATCAACCAGCTGACTCAACATATGTTGAGCATAGGCATCAAGAGTAGCGGCATCAACTTCACAACCCATTGGAAGAATCCACACAATCCTTTGCTCAACAAATTCCATTAGACATTGGTCTTTATCAATCATGAAGCAAATTGTTTTCTCATACTTCTCCACTATCTCTATTGGGATTCTTTCCCTTCTCTTCATTGTGGCTTGAAAAGTTTTGAAATAACCCCATAGAGTGGATATTCTCATTGTGCCATCACCAATCCCCATAATCCCTTCCTTGATTTGCATAGCAATCGGCTTGTCATAGGCCCATTGGACCTTTCCTTGAACACCGGGGATTTTATTCATGAAATATAGAGCCAAACATATAATAAGGGTGCCAAACTTAAAGGTGTGCTTCTTGTCTTGTTTAATTTTCCTCAAATTGCTTAGTAACTCATTCAAGAGAATTGTACATAAATCATACCTCTTATCTTCCTTCAACATCTCATAGGTAGAGTTTTGTCTGCTTGACTGGTATACTTTATATCCAACCACCATTGATGCAAACTTGACATCATGCTCCAGAATGTCATTGATTGTCGTAGCTTTGCTATCAAATTGAGAACCAATGGTGGCAATCACAATGTTGTTTGATATTTTCCTTAAGCTAGGAACTTCATCGGATGTGCTCAGACAAGTCACGACGTGGATTGCTTGCTTAGTGATCTTGTAAGGCTTATCCAACCACATAAAATTATTGTAAATTCTACTCAGTACATACTGGATCCATTCTTTCTCATCAATTATCGGAAAGTGTATGAACTGAGAGAAACCCTTGGCCTACAAATGCTGATATTCCGACTTGAGATTTCCCAAGTTGTCCGCCACATGATTGTTGTACAGGGTCAACATGTCAATGTTGTCGAGTTCATCAAGATCATAGTGGATATATGCCTTGATATCCTCATTATGAAGAGTGTCATAGGGTACAAAGGAAAACACTCCTTCTGGATCATCCTCAACTCATTTGAAAGGATGTTTCTTGAAAATGGGTCGAGCCCTATCCTTGATTTCCACAACCAGCGAGGTAGCAATTCCAGATAGTGATGCCATTGAGAACTTAGGGTTTTCAAAAACTGATAGCTTGAAATGGATAAATACCTCAATAACCAATCGAGGACATAAATTTGCTTTAGGATCACTATAATCACTATTTAGATCACCATATTACTTTGCTCTACTGCTCTACACTTTACCTTGATCGTATTGTGAGAAATAAATCTTTCAAATGCCTTTTTAACCTTTGAAAACATAATTCTGCATTGTAATAAATGCTGCAACCAGTTACCTTGATTTTTCATGGAGTCACTTACCAGAGCATCAAATCTTCACTAAATCTATCAGATAACATCTACATATATGATTTAAGCCTTCTGCGACCTTCTAGAATCGATTGCAGATCTTCGAAGAGGGGGTTCTGAGAATCTGTATGAAAAGTTCCCCCTAGGGCAAAAAGCCCTAGTTACTGGATGAAGATCTTGCATCGGATTCGGGTGCAGATCCATTGTCTACCTTGAATTCATCTTTTCTGACCCATATATTTTCATGATTGTCTCTTATCTCTTCTACCTTTGCCTTGCCTTTCTCATCTACTTTGTTCTTGTCTATCAGAGGACTCTTGTTCACATTTTTGCTTCTGCAATATTTTGCAATGTGATCGATTTTATTGCATGCATGACAAACAACATTCCGCATAGGTATGAATTTCATCTAATTTGGTCTCACCCTACACTGGTTAGAGATATGTCCAAACATCCCACAAACATAGCATCTCTTGTTTTGAAAATTAATCATTACTGCTCTACACATGTTTGACTTGTGACCAAAATTATTGCATATGAAACATTGACCAGTAAAGGTAGGACCATTGTTCACATTATTCATTCCATTATTCATGCTACTTCTGCATTGATTCGCCATATGACCAAATTTATTGCAAGTAAAGCATCTACCATTGAATTTATGAGCATTAGGCTGTCTTACTAGAGGATTATTGTTCTTAGGTTTTGCATTGATTTGTCCAAATCTAGAGGATTCTCCTTTCTCAAATCCAAGTCCTCGCATGTCCTTTCTATGTCTCTGACTTTCCAACATCTCATTAAGCCTTACTAAGATAGCATTGAATTTGTATTTGTATTTAAATGGAGTAGCAAGTTCATCTCTTAGGGCAACAATATGTCTTTCAAGTTCTTGACCATTATTCCTTGATTGTGTCAACTCAAGCTTCAATTGATCATTCTCACAAGGAAGCTTGAAGAATTCATCTTCTCTTTCCTTCAATGATTGAGTCAAATTCTCTTCATTCTTCTTTCAATCCACAATCTCTTTAGTCAGCCTCATCATAATGGATTGCATCTCATTCTTCAATGCAACATTCTCTCTCTCAATCTTTTCAACTTTGTCCCGATTCTCCATGCATTGATCTTCTTTCTCCTTTAGCTTGTCCATCATCTCTTTCCTCTCATCTCTTGCAGAGTTCACTTGATCCTTCAAATCATTAATGAAGTCTTCAGATACATTCAAGTTTCTCTTTAAGGAGTTGATCTTGCTTCTAGCTGTATCAAGATCCTTAAGTGCGACACTAAGATGTCTCTGAAAATCGGAATCCATTGATTCAATCGCCCAGACCTTCCTCAAGCAGATAGGCTTCCTCAGAGGAACTAGGCTCTGATACCAATTATTGGAATCAAGGAACACTGAGAGGGGGGGTGAATTAGTGTTCTACTGGTTTTCAAATTTTCCAATTTAACTTTAAACCACTGGAAGCATAAGCATGAAACTGAAATGCAAAAACTCAAAACAACCAACTAAAAAATCATAACACCAATATTTTTTTTACGTGGAAACCCAAATGGGAAAAACCACGGTGGGATTTGAACCTACAATATTATTCCGCTATGGCCAGTAGAAAAACAATATTACATGAGGGGGAATGCACAAGCATTTAGGCACATATCCTAGAGCTCACTGCTCAATTACAATTAGGGATACAATCCCGTAAGGCTCACTACCTTATTGATCAATTACAATGATGAAATAAAATGAAAGAACTGCAAAATAACATCTAACAGTTCCTGGATGAGTTTCAGTTAAGTGCCAAATCTCTAATTGTATCTGCTCTGCAACTCTGCTCTATTTCTCATCTCAGTCAGCTACCGGATCAAGAATGCACATGTGAAACTGCGCTACAAAGGATTCTCGATCACCACTCACTCATATATCAATCATACCACACACCAAAAAGATCTTCTGTACTGGTCTAATATATCCGCAGTCACAAAATAATCATTTATCAAGTCATCCTATTGATGTAACGTGTAATCATGAGTCAACTTCACCGGATCACCAAATCAATGATAAAATGACGTCTCTATGTCTGCCCAATCATCTCATGCACGATTCATAACACTGCAATCATGAAAAAAATTCCATATCAAAACTACTCTGCTCAACCTGAAATACTGGTTAACTGGCTACCGGTTGGCATCCTCTTCCAAATATCAAGATTCGTGATTAACAGATAGGAATCTCAAGAAGAGTTTCCATCAATGACAACCCTAAACCACTAATCAAGCATCGATATCCACCAGATGAGTGTCAATCGCCAGCACATCCTCTTCAGTTTATCTTCTTCTCTGAGGAACCCTTGGAAGTAAGTCTGTGAGACCTCCTCCATCCTTTAGTATCAGGGGTAGGGTTTTCATCCTCCAAATATTTAGAGGAAGAATTATCTATGACAATTCACTTGTGTATTGAAGGGGATTTCCCTTTTCCCTTGGTAGGAGTGTGGCATTTAACTTTCCAAACTAAGGAAGAGGGCACAAAGTGTGGGGCAATCTTCATGATAGAAACAAAGGAGGGGAACTGAGGGGCAACAAAACCTTCATTCGCAAACTGAAAAATCTTGGGGAAAGCAAGGCCACTAGAGAAGGCCATAAGGGGGTGCGAAGCAACCAACAGGGGGTTAGAAAATCATGAGGTTCTTGGGAGGGCAGAGGGAAAGGTTGAAGCCGCATAACTTGTAAATGAGGTCTTGATGCAAGGGTGTGGATGACTTATCCCCATTTTTAGGGTTAAGGGCTTCCTTAATCGAAACCTCCAAAGAATATAGGAGAAAAAACGATAAGCAAAGAAGATCATTTTTGTGTAAATGGTTAAGCAGGGGCAAGTGATAGTAATAAAATACGTTGTAACAACATTCCAATGTGAAATAATTCATAATCATCATACAAATTTGGTAACAATGGTGTTTTAATTGTTCTCTAGCAGACCCACCTTGCATTTTCTTTGTTTCCTTCTTGCCCTTGAAAAATCTTTTCAGCCCCGCACTGTTGGCTACACGTATGGTTCTCTTCCATCTTCTCTCATCCAAGGAAAGGCCCATCGCCTGAGAAATAGTTTCCTCAGAGACATCGAAAGAGACCCCCTCAACATTAACCCTCCTGCCAGACCAAGAGGCCACAAATTGGGCCGAGAGTTGTTTATCATGGCCAGTAAGGGTTTCCATGAATTCTGCCACCTGACCTTCAACACACTAGTTCCACACAATAACCTCTTTTTTGAAATCCTCTGGGTTGTCAGGTTCATAATGCACTCCATCTCCTCCCATGGTATTAGCAGAGAGAGTCTTTTCAACATTTGACATGAGCATTGACACAGGAAATTTCAAAAGTATAACCCTTAGCAAAAATAGGAACAAGTTTTTTGCAAGAGTCAGAGATTTAATGATTATTTGGTGATCAAGGTGCCTTGTAGTGAAATTATTACCATAATTGTCCTTTGGAATAGGAAGTTTGTGAGAGCCATTAATTACCTCTTGCAAAATGATGTTGGGCACATATAAAACCATCATAAAATTGAAACAAAATCAACTATCATGAAGGCAAGGAGCACGTGGTGCAAATTGCCTATAGCAACCAATCAAATCCATCCAACCAGGCTAGTTGATATGTGTACGATCACCCTTTAGATCCATCATAAGGAAAAACCCAAGGAAAGTGTACCAAAAAATCATGGTGGCATACACCTCACTCTTAGTAGCCATGCTAGCAGTCCACCTCAGAAGATCATTGGTGTTAGTCTTTAAAGTGTTGCACTTATTCAAATTTGAAAAATAATTCCTCTAGATGCCCCAGAAAGGCAAGAGGAGAATGCAATATAGACCAAAGGAGAGCTTAATCATGAGGAGTAAGCTTAGTGCACTCTCCTTTAAGGAGGGAGTTAACATTAGGAGGCAAAGAGTGGGGATTCCTCCAACATTTGAGGCCCAAATCCTTTAATTCAATTGCAACAAGAGCATCAACAACCCCGTTTCCTTCTCTATAGATATGCATTATGCAAAAGGAGTCAATCCCTAAAATAAGTCTAAGTATATCTCTGATGATTCCTTCAATCGACCATTTGAGTCTATTCTGCCCTGTGACAACATCAATTATAAGCTTAGAGTCCCCCTTAATGTCCATAGTCCTTATGCCCATGGAGAGGGCGAAATGGACCCCCAAGCCAAGGCCATGGCTTTTGCTTGATTACTGGAGTGACAATTTAGGTTCCCCATGTAGGCTGCAACCAGGGGCCCGTTATGAGCTCTAATGACACCACCTACTGCAGCCAAACCCTATCTAGCAACCCCATCAAAGTTGAGTTTGAAGCATCCTGGGATTGGGGGTGGGGGACCAATTGGTATTATGTCTCAGGAGATGTTTGGAGTTGTCAATGTGGGCAAATGAGCTAGGAAGATTCCAACAGCAAGAAATTTACCAATCCCTATTGGAGGGGGAGTTAGGGGGCTTCCTAACTCGAGTGATAGAGATATTTTCCAAGATGAGCTTAAGGAAACAGGCAAAGACAATTTTTAGAGAGGCCTCCTTATCCTTGAAGATCTTATTGTTCCTCTCCTTCCAAATGCTCCAGTAGAGGTGAGGGGGGATTTGTTTCCAAAGCTGGTGGACTAGGGGGTTAGAAGTGGGGCCCCTCCACTCCTGCAATAAATGTATCTAGTTTTCATTCATAGTCCAACAAAGGTTGAGCTTACTCCAAACCATCCCCCAAAGGGATTTAGCAAAGGCACAATGGAGTTAAATATGGGGGGGAATTTCCATATCCATTTTGCAAAGAACATATCTATTAGGGATCTGAAATCAATGCTTAGCCAAGTTATTTTGAGTGAGGATTCTATTGTGTAGAGAATTCCACCAAAAGATTAATTTTGGGGATAAGTTGAGGATTCCAAACTTCATTCCAATTAACCAGAGGGATAGAGTCTTGTAGAATGCTATGATAGGCAGTCTTAACAGATAATTTGCCGGTGGGGTTCCATTTCCAAATAAATTTGTCCTCCCTAGGAAAGAGCAGGAGTCTTATCCTATCCAACAAATTCTGCAATTCCAAGGCAATAGGTAGTAGGAGTGGTTGATCAAGACAAGAATCAGAAATAACCTTCCAAGTGGTGTTGAAGAAATAATCAAAAACTCTAACAACAAAGAAACCCTTGGCAACATCTTTAATCCTTCTTATGGAGGGGAAAGAAACCAGAGGCTTTTCCCCAAGCCAACAATCTTCCCAGAATAAAATCATTCGGCCATTACCAATGAGCCACTTCATACCCTAGGAAATGGGCTCTCTACAATTGAGAATATTATTCCATATTTTGGACCCTCTGGGGAGTCCCTCTTCATTCAGAGAAGAGAGAAAGCTACCTTGGCCAAGGTATTCAACCCTCATTATGTGACCCCAGTCCAAGTCCTTGTGAATTAGCTTCCAGGCCATTTTAGTCATAAGAGCCTTGTTGAAGTGGGCGATTTTGCGTATTCCCAGACCTCCCTTCGATTTCAGATAGCAGAATTTGTCCTAGCTAACAAGAGCAAGCCTTCTTTTTTCTTCCATTCCCATCCAAAGGAAAGTTCTTTGGATGTTTTCCATCTTTTTAGCCATGGTCGCAAAAAATTTAAAAAGGGAGAGGAAGTATACCAGAATTCCTTGTAGAGAAGAGGCCAACAACTGAAGTTTTCCTACATTGTTGAGGAACCTACCTTTCCATCCTGCCAACTTTCTCTGCATTCTATCAAGAATAGAAACCCAAAAGGAATTGGAGACATCCTTGATAGTAAGTGGTAGGCCAAGATAAGTGCTAGAGAGTGAGGTAATTTGACAACCGAGGATCCCTTTAATTTTGGCTTGAAGTTTATTCTTTGTGTGAAAGAAATAGATGTTGCTTTTATCATAGTTAATGTGCTAGCCCGAGGCTTTCACATAAAGGTTGAGGAAGGAATTCGAACCCTTAGCCTCAACCACCGAGGAAATCCCAAAAAGAATGGTGTCATCAACAAACTGCTGCAGAACAATAGGGGGAACAATGGTGGTAGGTTTAATTCCCTTGTGGACTACTCTATTAATGAGGGAGCTGAATTTTTTTTGCTAAAAACTCTACTAGAATAATGAAGAGGTAGGATGATAGATGGTCGCCTTGACCCTGAAGGGATCCTGAGGTAATCCATTCATGAGGATAGAATAATTGATAGTAGTTATGCATTTCCTAATGAGGTTAAGCAACTTCCCCCAACACCTAACTTTTGTAATAATTTAAAAAGAATTCTCTAGTTCACTCTATCATAAGCCTTAGGGATATCAAGCTTCAAAACCATACCAGGTTTGCGACTCCTATCCTTAGAGTGGATGATTTCATGAGTGGAGATGGCCGCATCTAGGATTTCTCTACCTCGAATGAACTCCTTTTGACTTGGGCTAATCATAGAATCCAGGAAGGTTTTAAACCTATTCACCAATACTTTACTGAAGATCTTATATAGAGTGTTACAGAGGCTGATAAACCAAAAGTCCCTTAGGAGGGTCAACTCATGAATTTTAGGAACCAAAGCAATGAAAGTATTGTTTAACTTCTTGAGCAGTTTTCTAGATCTGAAGAAGTCTTTAGTAGCAAGAACCATATCAACACCAACCACATCCCAAAAGTCCTGGAAGAAAGCCAGAGGGAAGTCATCCGGTCTCGGCTGTTTGAAAGCCCCCATAGAGAATACAACATTCCTCACCTTGTCATCAGTAACTGGGGACATAATGAGATCGTTGTCTTCCTTAGTGAGGGGAGAAGGAAGGCAATGAAGGAGGTTCTCATCCATGTCCGCATCCCTAGTCTTGCAATCCTCCTTGAACAAAGAAGAGAAGTAGTCTGTAGCCAAGTTTCCAAGACTAGTTTCACCCTTGACATCTTGATTCTGATCATTCCTTAGACAAGATATGTGATTTCTTCTCTTGTGGATACTGGCTGATCTGTGGAAGAAAGCCGTATTTTTATCTCCTTCTTTCAACCATTGGACTCATGATTTTTGATTTCAAAACACTCCTCCCTAATTGAGTTCTCCTTCCATTTCTTTCTTAGATTCACCTCTTCATGATGAGAAGCTTCAAGGAGATCCCCTTTGTCAATTTGCTCCTGAATGACTATAAGTTTGGTGTTGAGCTCCTTTTTCTAAACAAAAATATCACTGAAGGTGTTTTTGTTCCATCCACAAACATTTCTTCCGATTAAGTATAATTTATGAGCAACACGATACATGGGTGTGCTATAGATATGAGTGTTCCACCAACTTTTGATACAATTTTTGAACTTAGGGTGAGTATTCCACATGACTTCATATCTGAAGGGGTAACTTTTCTTGCCATGTTGAGAAGAGCACATCAAAAGAAGAGGATTGTGGTCAGAAACCATTCTGGGGAGGGTAGAGACCTTCACATTAAAATCGATATCCCACTTGCCAAAGATGAGGAATCGGTCTAACCTGACTTGAATGAGGCCATTTCCTTTTCTAAGGTTGGACCAAGTGAATTTGTGTTCGATCAAGCACATCGAGTAAACCATTCCTATTTATGAAGTCCACCAAATTGGTCATGCTGTCAAAGTACTCCTGAAGTCCTGCCAATTTTTCAGAGGGGAAGATAAGGGAATTAAAATCTCTTGCGATCATCTAATGGGCATTGATATCATTCTAGAGAAGGCCATAAATCTCCTTCCAAAGAGAGAGATGGCCCAATTCAGACTTAAGTGTAATGAAGTTAGGAAGGTTGTTATTGACCGTTGGCTAAATGCAAAAGTGAACATAAACTAGTCTGGATTTAGTTATGGTGATCTCATCTACACCCACAAAGTGCCCGAAGGTATTACCAATCCATCTAAAGACAGATTCATCCCAATATTCAAGTGAGAGTCCAGGAAGGCGAACCCAAACTAGAGAAGACTTATGAAGGTCACCAACTGGGTCAAAACCAACCTTCCACCTACAGAGGGACATGTTGCATTTACCATAGGTCGAGTAGTGAGAGAGTACCATGACAATATCCTCTTCAAAAGTAAATTTGAAAAGGAAGAGAGCCCCAGGAATAACACTAACAAAGACACTCCCCTTTAGTTTCCATTTGTTTGAAACCCATTTCCTGACCATCTCGATAGTGGGATGGAGAGAAAATAATTTCCCCACTAGAGTGTTACTCATGTTGAGCAGAACGCTATCCATTACTTTTTCAGGGATCTCAATAGTCATGCCTTCATCTATTTGTGTACAAATAGGGATCAAGTTGGGGTCCACCTCCACTAGAGAATTTCCAACCTACGCATTTTTCAGCCTTTGATAGTTGTGCTATCAACAGGGGACCCTTTGTCCTTTCCCTCAACATGAGCGACATATTCCTTGGTGTTAGAGATGGAGTCTGAAATCTTGTCTAGACACACCATGAGTTTAGGATTGTTAGTAGTTGCTTCCTTCAACCCAAATGGACTGGTGAGGGTCCCTTCAGGAGTGACATCCTTCAGAAGGGTAGGAGGCACTATAGAGTCTAGGGGGGGGGTTCAATTGGCAGGGGGAGATGACCCCCACCCAACGAAGCTGCCATGAACAGAGAGAATTCAAATTTCAAAACCTTGTAGAGTGATAAAAATTACCTTAAAAATGTTATTTCTTTATGTGCATAATGTTTCTAGTGTTATGTTGAATCTATTCACTATTTAGGGTTGAGTTTGTTGGAGTTCAATCTAGAAAATACATAATATTGTTTGTTCTTGTAGCATCCTAAAGTGTACTTACCTACAATTTTGTCCTCTCCTAGGCCTCATTTTGGCGTTAAGGTTTCTAGTGCCTGATTGCAATGCCGATTCTACTCACACGACTTAACTAATCTACATTTTCATCAATTTCCTAGTTCAATCCCTAATTTGGAGTCCTCATTTCCAGGACCAGGATGTACCATGCTCTGGTGCCAAATTAAGACCACGACATGGTTGGGCCTCTTAATTGGGCCCCAAATTACACCCTCCTAACAATCATCATTGATGGACAAGAATTTAGATCCCATGTCAGCTTGTTGCATAATTTCAATTTGATTTTTGACAGTCAAATATAAAAGGAGGTCTAACCCTCTCATTTTAAACCTAACGAATTGAAATCTAGATATACACAAGAAAATTCAAGTGAGAAAGTAATCAATCATTTATCAAGAATTGGAGTAGAAGTGAAGTCAAGTTCAAGCATTGAAGATGGCATTCCTGATCAATGTTTTATGAAGACATCCCACATAAAACCCTAAACACTTTGTGTGAAGACAAATGAAACTTCATCAAGGTAAACATTGTGGTTTCAAGCATTACATTTCAAATTTAGTCTTTCCCTAAAAAAGAAAGTACTTATTTCAGTCTTTCATTACATATGTCAGTTTATCTTCATGGTTAATTTCAAAATTGGGGTTTGACTTAAGGAAAACCCCTATTCCCAACATATTTCATTTTATTTCTATGTGTAGGAAATCTAACAAAGTCGACAATGACAAATAGGTTCAAATTTTGGCAACATAAAATTCAAAGGACCAGGTGAATCTATGCTACCTCATCTCAAAAAATTAGGCCGAACTTCTAGGAATAGGTCCGACATATCTTCTTTTTCCCAAATCCATGTTTGTAGCTCAATGGGATATTTGTAGCTTACTGTTTATGTCAGATTACTTCAATAATTCATTGTTTTGCCCTAATTTCACAATCAATCAAATTCAACTAAGAAAGAGGGTTAATAAACCAACAACTAATTGAATCTAACTATAATATCAGCCTTTTTCCCATAAGGATTGAGCCTATATTTATTGGGTTCAACCTTCTTTCAATGTAAGTAGGTTAATTGGGCTACTTAGTGGTTTTATTATCTTAAACCCTAATTCTTAATTTTCCTTCCATTACATTTTGGTGAACCAGACATCTTGCATGACTAATTTGCACTCATTGTTGTTATTTTTAATTGAATTTCATAAATTTAGAGCTTAAATTCACAAAAACCCCAATTTATAATTCTAAAATCAACTTGTGGGTTGTATAATTTTTCAAGTGTATTTTTATATCTAATTATTATGAAATGTTATGTTATGATATAAAGACATTTATTGTTCAAATCACAATTCAATTTGCTCAATTAATTGGTTAATCAATCATTGCACAACAAATTGCACTGCTTAATAATAGTTTTCAATTTTTGCATTCAAATTTTCCTCCTTTGTGCATGAGTTTTATTACCATTAGTACTACATACAATATTATCATGAGAAGAAGTTGTATAATTAAGGCTTCGTAAGGTTTAATCAATAAGGGTATGGATCCTCAATTGGATCACTTATTCCATGAGAATGTTGGTTCTTCCCCTAATCCAACTAATAACATCATTTATCCCCATTATCCTCATAATTCTCATGATGTGGATGAACCACTAACTAGGGTTACTATTGACCGAATGGAGAAGATTGATAATTAATTTGAAAATCTTCAACAATGGATGAGTCAACAATACCCATGTAGCGTCATAAATTGTACGCACTTGCTAAAGCAGTACAATTTAACACCTAGTTTAGCACTCGCCTTGGCGCAGTTGCACTTTGCATGGCATTTCCCCTTTAGCACTTAATTATTCAAATTAATTAGGCCTAAGGTCCTATTTCATCATTCTCTACATCATAAAGTTGGGCCCTTTCACTAAAGCGCGCCCTTCGCATCTTATTCCTCCAATACATCACTCAATCAAAAACCCTAATTAGGCCCTATTCTGAGCTTGGGGGCTTGATTTCAGGGGTCAAAACATCTCGAAATCACCTATAACTTCGGGATTCTCTCTAAAATCATCATATCTGACGGTCCTGAAAATTTGGTGAAAAGTTGTCGGGACCGTGGCGCCCGGAGTGCACACGGTCCCGAACATTTTTCCCGAAATTTTAGGAGCGCGATCCAATCATAAAATAAAGCTTAACCCCAAGAAATTGGCGGGATATTCAATCTCTAGGTCGGCCAAAATACGAATTTACGATCTAGGGTTTCCTACATAAGAGCTCTCTTTCTTCATTTGAAGGGATCGGATTTTTGTTTTTAGGAACTTCATATGCAGCGAAAGAGCAGATCTTTGAAGACTTCAACATCTTACAACATCCCTCTATCAAGCATTTATCAATTCCATTCATCCATTTAGGGCTTGGAAGACATTGAAGAACAATAGGAGATTACCGACTGAAGATTGGCTTGTACTCCTCCCTTGAGGGTTGGGTATGATTTCATGTTGTTTTCATGTCTTTACATAAGCTTCAATACATCATTTATTCATGCTTTAGATCACTTTGCATCTTGATTTAGAGAATTTACGTTATCATTTACAAGCAATTAGGGTTTACTTTCTAGGTTGCTCTAGTTTGCTTTCTTGCATTTTAGGACCTTGCACACACACTAGGTCTGCACACACAATACATTTTACAAAACAACTTGGCTATTCGTGGAGGTGGAAATCACCGAAGCGGGGGTTTGACTAAGGCAAAACCCTATATAGCTGCCCATACACCCTTTTTCAGATATCATTGTAGGTTTTAGGATTCGGACGACGCCGCGGGATACAGATCCGGAGAGAGAAGGTCGAGACAGCACTCTGTATCAAATTGCAGAGCAGAAGATTGGGACAGGGGCGCTGGGCGCCCTGGTCCCTGGGACAGAGGTGCTGGGTGCCTTGGTCCTCCGGACAGACAAATCTCAGACAGCTTCCCGACAGTGTTTCAGAGTGCAGAACAACAGTTTCCGGTGCAGTTTTCAGGACAGTGGCGCCCGCACCCCCGTCCCGAACATTTTCAGTCCGATTTTGACTCCGGGTACACATCTGCATTCTTATTTCATCCTTGTATTTACAGCTGTTCATTGTTTAATCTCAATTCTGCAATCTTGTTATTAGTTCATACTTGCATTTTGGGATTAGGGTTTGAACTTGCATTACTTGATCTTACAATTTCAACAAGGGAATAGAAATCCTAATAGATATCCTGTGGCTCTCTCTTTCACCAAAAGAAGTAGCCAATTGTGCGATATCTCTAGGCTCTTTTGTATTCCGTAATGTGTGTCAAAAGGTAGGATTAGGGCATGTTAACCTAGTCTCGCTTTTTCCCCCACACAACCCATAATTTACTTGAAGGATTAAAGAGAATGGTGAAAAGTGATAAAATTGGTGTTGATTTGTTGCATGGCCTTTCTCATATTGTTGATACTAATATCATGCCAATCAAAAGTTGTGTCAAAGTTCTTGGTTACTCTCAACCCACTAGTCAAGCCAATCATTCCATTCCTATGCCTACATCCTTGCCTAGTGTGCGTAGATTTACATCTTATATCATGGTTACTTCCACATAAAATGTTAATCCCACACATGCTAGTCATGGGGGCAATCCTGTTAATCAATACTCTTACATACCTCCTTCCACAAGTCTTCCATTTGTATCTCAATCATCTCCCATACCAACATACCATAACGTTCCACCTCCTTATTCCCAATCTCCACCTACATATAAAAATGTTACTCTCCTATCACTATCCAACATGTCTATTTTTAATGCATCCACCGAAGAAACCATCAATAATCTAGCCCAAACTGTTACATCCTTTCAACAACAATTGGCTTCCATTACTCAATCCAAATTTAATGTGTCCACATTTGATGTAGCGAAGCCATTATTTGATGATATTGTTTGCATGGTTCCTTCTAAACATATGAAAGTCCCTCAATTGGAGTTGTATAATGGAAAAGGTGACCCCTTGATCCCTGTGAAGGCATTTCAAGCTTTGTGATTTGCTCATGACCAAAGACTTATGGCTAAATTGTTTACTCAAACCTTTAAAGATAAATATTTGCAATGGTATTGTTATTTATCTCCTTATTCTATTAGATCATTTCAAAAATTGGCATGATTTTATTCAACAATTTCAAAATAATATTGGTCCTAAAATTACTTTGACTGATTTGATTCATTGTAAGCAAGGAGTTAAAGAAAAAGTGTCTTATTTCATTGCTAGATATAAGCATTTTCATTCTCAAATTTCTTATCAAGTAGTTGATTATGATGTTCAAAGAATTTTTATTGCTAATTTACAAAAAGACATTAGAGATAAACTTCTATTTTCTGAGTTTACTTCCTTTATGCAATTGTGTGTAGTGCTTCATAATTATCATCTTCAAGTGAGTCAATTTGAATCATCTCCTTCAATGGCTTTGGTTGATAAGAATGAGGATGCTCAACAATCGTTTATGAAGTTTAAACTAAACAAGGGATGCATCAAGATAAATGACAACATCAACACTCAAGTGGCAGCCACGACATCGAGTGTAGCCCCTTTATCCAAATAATTTAGAAAATATTTTACTTCTCTTTCTAATTCTTTGCATTGTATAATGTCGAGGTTGATAAATTCTAATGTGTTGAAACATCCTCCGATCAAGCCAATTGATACCTCTAAAACATTGCCATCTTATCAGGATCCCAAAGCTTTTTGTCAATATCACCATCAACCTGGCCGTGATATTGAGAAATGCTATACAATATGGAGTAAGATTCAAGATTGTATTGATAATAATACTATATTTGTCATTGGTGCGAATGATAAATGAAGTAAGTTTGTAGCTCTTGTTATGCTATGCATACTTTTCCCCTCCATTTCATGCTTAGAAATGAGGGTTCCCCCTCTTTGTCTTTTTTTCCCCTTGTTTTGTTTTTCCTTGTCTCTTTTGTTTTGTTTTGTGCTTCGGAGCTCTGGGTTCCTCTAATTCCAGAGTGTGATTCCTTTCTTTTTTTGCGCACTTTGGAATCCCGGGATCTCGAAGTGCGTCTATTGGCCTTCTCTTTTTGTTTTGTTTTCTTCTTTAAAATTTTGGGTTCCTGAAATCCCAATGTGTTTTCGTTCTTTTCTCTTTGGAACTTCAGAATTTTGAAATCCCAAAATTCTGAAGTTCCCTTCTTGTTTGTGTTTGCGGACCTCAAAGTCCTCGAATCCTAGAACTCCAAAGTCCTCTTTATTGTTGTCTCTTTGTTTGGTGGCTTTGGAGTCTTGAGTTTTCGAGATCTCGAGCCCCTTTTGGTTTGCTTTCTTGTTTGAGCCTTGAGACTCTGAAATCCCTGGTTCTCTTTGTTGCTTCTCCTTTTATTGTCTTCAGAGTTTTAGAAGTCTAGATTCCTGAATTCTTTTTCTCTATGACTTGAGAACTTTAGCACTCCAGAACCCTAGAGTGTGTCTTAGTCTATGCGACCTCTGAGTATAAATACCCTCCCCTAGGTTCTTTTGCTCATTTGCACATTTTAGGTCTTCCAGAGCTCCTTCCTCCCAATGATTCGGTGAATTTTTGGTGTGCTTTGTGTTTCCTACCCCTCCTAGGCAAGTAGGTGTTTCCCTTCCATGCCTCGTGTTCTCATGGGTTTACTTTTTTGGGTTTCTTTTCACATTTTTGTTAGCTAAGGGTTTCTGAATAAGTCAATCTTTGAAAGTCAGTTTGGCCACCTCCTTTCTTTTTTTTGTGGTTCCTTGCTCCTTCAGGATCTCAGGAACTCGAGATCTTGATGCATGTTTGAATATCCACTTCGGAACCTTGAGTTCTCAGGATTCCGAAGAGGTGTCTTGCTTTCGGTTTTTCAATCCTCTGGAACCCTGGGCTCCCGTGATCCTAAAGGAATTATATTTGGCTAGATCTTTATCTGTCTCACTCTAGAAATCCAAGTTCCCAAAATTTTAATCTTTTTGGTTTTCCCTTACTCCACTCTAGAACCTCAACTTCTCGGGACTTCGAAGCACCCCCTGAGCTCTTCCTTTCGGGTTTCCAGAATTCTGGGTTCCTAGAATTATGAAATCCTAGTGGTTATGACCCCCCTTGTTGCTTCCCACTTTGAAACCCTAGGATCATGAAGAGTTCTATGTTAATGTTTGGCTAATCTGGAACCCTGGGATCTTGAGATCTCAAAGTCATATTGCTCTTTTTCTTATTGTTTTTTTTGAACTTGAAACCTTGAGATCTTGGAGTTCATTGCTATGATTTTTTTTTTCTTAAGTATTGATTGAAGAGCTCTTATTGAAGCTGCAACAACCCCAAGAAAGAAGACCCAAAGCGAGATCAAGATCGAGAAGAAACCTATTACAATGAAATATTAGTACCAAGGAGAAACATTGGTGTTGAAATTTGAAAATGAGATAAAGTATATAGTAGACATAGAGATTGGGCATATCGAATTGGAGGAAACTAGGAAAGAAGTGTCAGGACAAAACCTAAATTCTACATATAGAAGGATAATGAGATCTAGACTCATAAAGGCTATTGTTTTCCCATAGACAATCCACTCCCCAAAGTTAATATTGACAATTGCACAACACTGTAACAAGGACACTAGGAAGTGTATAGATACCAAGGGAAATGTGGTGGTGGACCTTTCTCTCAAGATGATCACTATGACATTCCGCATCCCAGAATATCATGAGAAAGTACTGCAAACAACTGAGGATGAAGTTCAAATTTTAACAACAATGTGGCAGAAAATAGGCATCATATAAATGAGTTTGGCTCAATGACCCAAGGAAATTAGGACTTAAGGCTAAAAATATCTTAAGAGAAGATTTCAAAGACGTACCATGTGACCTCATTATCATGCTTAGTAGAGCCTTTGGTAAGGAAGATTGCAGACATTATCATTCGTGGATGTACCATTATATCTATACTGTCCTAAAAGGGAAAGAATATTTTTACTGGCCAAAGATTATATTTGGTAACATTCATGAGTAATTATGTAATGTACTTCAGACCAAGAATTTTTTCATGAATTCTTATGTAATTCGGGTAGTAGCAAAAAGTGGGATTTACGCAGGACTGAATACTAATGATAGATTAGGGAAAGGACCAAAAGACAAGAGATTTTGGGAGTATTATAGTAAGTTGCCCATCCAACAGGTCAAGTACCATTTCAAAAGGATCAATGATGCCTTTATATATGCAGTCATTTGCAGATTGATAGGTGATGTGGGGTACCATTTCTATCCCGAGGCCATGAAGTTGATACATGAGTGGGGAACATGTTTCATCCAAAATCAACACTCCATATACATTCAATTGAGTGGATTTATCGGTAATCCCCTCCTTCTTCCTCGATATTGCAACAATAGGATCATCATTATTGAATATGTAGGGAAGTTGTGGGACTCCAATCTCTCATGACCTTGGAGCATAAAACAAGGGTAACATTCCTAATCACCCTCGAGTACTACAAGTGCCATAATTTACAAATTGTAAAATCAACTATTCACGAATTGTAGGACCTCTGTCTTAAAGAATTTGAATATGCCTGGACAAGGTATGATCCATTTGGTAAACTAAAAGAAATGATTCCAGTAGCTTATGAAATACATGTACTGACATTGGAATATTTTTGGGTAGGTATGCAGGACAACTTCGAGGCAAGGAAAAGGGGATTCTACATTTTGATAGCTACTCAAGCCAAAGAATTTGAAGTAGAAACAAATATCCCTAATGATTTTAAAGATGATGGGAAAATCCTTGATCTGATCTATGATGAAACAATGGTAGATGAATGACCTTTCTCCTTGATAAGATGGTCGAAAAAGGAGAATGTGGAGATTGATAGTGTATCTGAAAAGGTTGTTGAAAGAACGAGGCAATGGTTGGGCCTTAGTCTTCAACAAAGTGCAACTAGAGACAAGAATAAAGGAAAGGCCACTAGTAATCCTCAATAAAAGACCACCAAGGAGTATGTAAGAAGGACAAGGTCCAAATATAGGAAGAACACTTTGATGGACCAGGAAGCTGCCACATCTGCTATTGGTAACAAAGAATTGATGAAGCAACTAGATGCAAAGATGAAGGAATCTCAACTCCTTAAAATTAAAACTGAGCATGGAATAACTACTGGGTTACTCGCAATACCACAAGCATCAATCAAACCCACTGTGCTTGCAATTGGTGTTGTTCTGGGGGAGGGCACATCATAGGCACAAGATGTTTAAGAACCTTCTCCTTCCACTCAAGCTCTCCCAACTACCACTATAAAAATTCATGAAAGAGTCACTCTTCACAATATTTAATCAGATTAAGATTCAAATGACAATGAGCCCATTGCAACAATAGCTCATAAAAGGAGGGAAAATATCATGAAAATAAAAGCTACCACTTTGTAGGACCTGGGAGAAATAGTGACAGAATAGGTACCTTCAACCCCTCAAGATGAGCAGCTTGCTCAAACACTTGTTGAAAAGTTTTAAGATCAGACAGTGGAGACCGCCCAAACACAAACGCATGAAGTGCAATTAGATACTATGGAGGTGGATGAGTATAATTAACAAGATGAATGAATGATGCTCACACCATAGGATGTAATGCCCACCAAAATACCCTAGAGAAATTAAGCTAACTAACCAACAATATGAGATCATTTTTTTTTAACATCATCTAATGTAACATATATAATCAACTACTCATATGCTTTTAACATTCATTAATATGATAAATAATTAATCATTATTATCATAAGAACTCATTATGCAAGTGTAAATAAACATAACTCTATAATTATCCTTCCCTAGGGTATCTCAATGCCATTACTTATAACATCCTCAAGAACATATCAACATAAGCATACATCATAAATTACTATCATAATATAGTGCATTCCAATTCAACTAACACTATCTCTTTTCAAGCATACATAAGAACTCTTCACTATTCTAACTATCACGATTACATTCATTAATAATGTGAATCCCCTTCTACATCCTTGGATTCATTTTAAGAGCACCAATCCAAATGTTCCTAATCCCAGTCATATCATCACTTAACATCACTATTCCATTTCCAATGCTAACTACCACATCACTAATTATCCATTTCCTTAATCTTCTTGAAATTCACATTACACTACATGTATAACCATAGAATCGATTCCATTAATGAGCACTATCCAAGATTCAACAAGATACAATATTTCCTTCCCTTACAAGTATTATTATCATGGCCTAATATAACATCACCATTTTATATGTACATCAACCATTTACATCAAAGAGAATAGCTCTCAACTACGTATACAATTACATCATAAATCTTACAAGATACATACACCATATGAATCATATTCAACAATTTTCTATGAATATCCATCCAAACGTTGAAGAGATAAGAATCCACATCCACGTGCAAGAGAAACCAACAAAGAAAATCCCAATGGAAGAAGGCATCAAACCACCCAACCATGTGGAACCAAAGGAAACACCCCCCGTGCTAGGATTTGACACAAGATCCCACACATACTCTAGATATAGGATGGCACCTAAAAACCAAAGGATAATACTCCACACATCATGTCTAAATCAAAGCTCAACAAAACATAAGACCTCCAGAGGCATCACGACAACAAAGCTTAAGGAACTAGGATCCACATGTAGGGAAGAGTGCCATCACTATCACCAACAGTAAAGGATATCATAGAACTTAGTCCTGACATCCGTGATACACATGCGGAACCGTCTCAACCTTTGGGGAAATCAAGGGAGTTCGGTTTATCTGGTTACCAGATCTTTCCATACCTCACTCCGGCCTACTCCAGGCCATGAGATGAGGCATCACCAATCCATTTCTTATCTTATTAAGATGAGTTACTACTACCCATCCCACCTATGATTAATTTATAATGTTATCACTTGATTATTATAATAAACCTCCAATGAGATATCCCAACGGTCTAGACCCCAACTCCATATCTCAAGGAATCCTAGTAGTCCATTCCTAATGACCTCAACATACTCATGGAAGCTCACTCTCCCTAATCATGCTCCTAGGCCTTAGGATAACATCACACATATATAAGAATGAGGGCTCTCAATACAACATAGCCCGGGTAACCAAGGTATCCATTACAAGAGCCATAAAGCCAACATTTAAATCAAGAGCCTCATGAAACTTAATACACATATAAGTAAGGTGAGGTATAAATCCTCTTGCCTATTCAAATTTTAGATCACCTCTATAGTGAGGCATTGGTCCTCTCACTGGAGCAACATGTATATCCTCCACAACAAGGAACACTCATCTTGTTGGAGCAAATATGACATAAACCTCAACAACAAGGTATAAATTCTTCTTGCTAGAGCTAAAACAACAATAAAATAGACAAAACTAAAGCACAATCCACTCTGAGAATCACAAGGGAATAATCAAATGCCTCTGGAATAAAATCAAAACCCAAAAATACATCACAGGCTGACAAAAATTACCAAAACACCAAAACACGACAGTTTAGCACATCCATGGGAAAGAGAAGTGCATAGAGCACTTGTTTTAGCGCATATAGAACTTCTTTAAGCACATACATGCCAGAGTCTAAAAATTAGAAGATAGATCAAATGACGCATGTAACACATACAAAGGTGCATAAGGGGGTGTAGAATAGAACATAGGACTCAAATTTTTGCACATATAACTAATTATGTAGCACATACAAAGCATTCTGTAGCACATGTTGCTAGAGACCAAAAATGTCAAAAATGGAAGGAATAAGTTATGTATCCACCCAGAATTGATCATAAACACACATAAGGACTCAAACTCCATCCTGGAAGGTGCGTAAGACCAAGATAAAGCTAAAGCAAGGCATAATTAGAACATCGAGACCTCACAAGAGAGATTTAACATCCATACCCGACAACTCATACTCTCAGTCATTCAAACACAACACCCAAAACACACATAACATAGCCCAAAGATAGAACAAGGTAGAAATACCATCACCCATGATACAATTGGCAAGACCCAAGAATTCTACATGGCTAAGGAGGAGGATAAAAATAAAAAAGTCCGCACATATGCTTTTCACGACAAGCTACACAAACACTACCACAATAACACACACACACACACACATATATAAAAATATATTTATCCACCCAAAGTTTACAATAAATCTGTAAGCTATATTTTTTTATGCTATTCTCAACAATATTTCCCTGATTTCCACACTCAGTAAACAAGCACAAAGAAGACAATCTTTTCCAAAAGTGAATCTGTAGAGAGAGAAAATCAAACCAACCTAGAAACCAAAACTAAGGCAAATGAAAACTAAACAAGAGCCAAGATCCAATTCCAAATCCAACAAGCTTCAATCAATCAATTCCAAGCTCAAGCAAGCCAAAATCTCCCACAATACTCTGATTTCACAGAGAAGCCAACCCCAACAACACACAGAGAAATAAAATAAATAAAAATTAAAACCAAAACTATAGAAAAAATTTGACAAATAAGAAAATTCCCAAAAATATATTTTATACCAACCCCCTTCCAAAAACCAAGGTAAAATATATAAAATATTATTTAAATAACTTACCCAATATACTCATCTAATCGTAAAATAGGGTAGGTAAGGAATATAATATTTAATTAACCCAATAGGATAAAAAAAGAAATAATAACAATAAACAACCGATGATAAAATAAACTATGGGCATAATTAAATATAAAAGCCCATTAATAAAATAAACAAATTACTAAATATCCAATAATCATTAAATCAATAAATAGGTAACCAATAACATACAATCACTTATTAAATATAATCCCAATATTAATCTCTCATTAATATTAAATATTAATGTCAACCATCTATTTAATTTATTATAAACTATGTAATTCTATTAATTTAATTTTAACATTATTAAACTATATAAATTAATTAATTAATTAATAATCATAACACTTCAAAGCAATCCAACATAGGATAACTCAAGAGACCACTTGACGCTAAATGACATCTCACACCAAGACAATAAACTGACAAGGGTGACAACTTAAGCCTAGAGTGTGTAGAAGGAATTCATGCCATCTCCAACAACTTGCCATTGGGATAACGACATGCTTAAACTTGTGAAGCCAGGTGGAGTCGATGTCTAGTAGATGCAAACCTGTCACCACCAATACTCATACAACAACATATACCATAACATATATCATTAAATAGACAAATAAGTGAAGGTGAATCACAACGTCATATCATGCTCATAAATGAGTGGTATGACATTGTCTCTATCACAAAAGCAATTGAAGACAATCACGACAATCAATCACTATCATGATCACCATCATATCCAATATAATCATGAAATAGGGTTAGTACAAGGTAAGGTACCATCAAATCATCATAAAGTAGACTAAGCTATATCAATATGATCGACTGAGGCACAAAAGATAAGATGCATCAAGGAGAGGCACTATATAGGATCAAGAGCTACTTCTCAAGCAACTGGAAGGAGGTTAACAAAAAAACATAAGATGAAGTAAATAAAGAGGCCTTTGAATAGGAAGTAGGTGAAAAACTAAAAGAATTTTCTAAGCAACAACAACAAGGTTTTGAGCAAGTGCTTCTACAAGAAAACCTTGCCCAGCAAATTTCTCATCCTCCATCGCACCATGTAGATCTCATAGAGCAGAAACATGAGAAAAATCAAGGCACACATGTAGAACAACAAGAAGAGGAAGAGCAAGAATAACAGCTAGAATCCCACATAGTAACTACCCAAGTCACCACACAAGGTGAGCAACAAGATTATAGCATGCCCCAATGGTTAAATTTCAACTTTCAGAAGGAGAAAAAGTTTGTCCTTCCAAGTATCATCTCACAAGTAGTTGCCAAGTTATCGCACAGGGTTAAGAAAACTAAGACTCTCCACCATCTTTCAAGAAGTGACTCCAGAGATGTTATAGTTAGCATAGATTCTTCGTTACATGATACAGAAGGAGGAGAGAAAGCTTCCCCAAGGTACCAAATATCTCATGCAAATATTGGTAAACAAACCAAATGGGGAGAGATATCCTCCTTAGATGTAGCCATAGCCTCCACAAAGACAAGGATAGAAAAGGAGCATAAATCAAAGAAGGAAGTCAAAGCTTAGCTGTGGAAATATAGATAGTTGCTCATTAAAAAATCAAAGCCATTGGATTCTAGATTGGGAGACACTCTACCTTCCACCTCAGCACTCTTGTAGGAGGAAGTCAAGTCACTATATGAGATGAGGAAAGTGGCAACTACGGTTAGAACTTGGAAAAGAGATCAATTGAGTAAGGTGAGAATGTTTTTACAAGATACCATTAAGGTTTATGAAGATGCTAGTCTCCTCGAAAAAGGCCTCATCCTTCATTCCACACAATGGGAAGCTCAATCTAATCACTTCTCAGGGTAGGCTGAAGTACTTAAAAGGATTAAGAAAATGGGAGTGGACGTGATTAGAAAAGAAGACCTATTAGGGGGAGAAGAGCTCAGTAGCTTGCAATCCTGCATTGATATTTTGGAGCTAAAAGTAGATATCATAGATCAATGTAGAACTAAGGTACTCTAAGATCATCCATCCTTCTTTGTCTTGATTGAATAGTATGAGATATATGTAATAAATAAACTGGACAAATATGGAAGGGATGGCATGTAGTCCGGTGCACTCTACTAGGAAGTGGTGCTCAAGCAATAAGAAGCAAATGTGGCTGAATACTTCTCCCCAACTGCTAAGTTCTATGTCATAGTTATGGACCAGTATATGCATCTAGCTCTCCAGTGTTACCAAACCATGCAAAAAATAGATGCATTGGTTGATAGGATGGAATAGGTAAATAAAACTTGAAGAGTTTCAAGGTTCTGAATTGAGATCTTGCTCGATCCATCATCTACCTCTATAGATTGTTACATAGGAAACTGCCACAGCTACAAGGAGAACAAACAACAAACAAGTGGTTGACTTGGAGAACACAGCCAATGGAAGGTGTGACCTTAGAATCAACAACAATTTTGAAGGAATATCCAAAGTACACTTGTAATGCATAAGCACCACTTCCAGGCATGCATAGCATATGTGGAATCTACACACACTGCCACACTTGAAGAATACTTATTTCTCTCATGCATTTTATGTCAGTTGAATGAGGTTCAAAAGTAGTGACTTGCATGTCAACTACAACCTCCACCATTTTGTAGCCGAGTCTTAGGCATAGTTCATTCCTATAATGTAGGGAACAAGATAGTATAAATGTAATGAATTAAGCCATTTTAAGAGTTTGAAAAATTGAAGATTGGAGGCCATAGTTAGGAATTTATTTTTCAGTATTTTCATTTCCAGCATTAAGTTTTTCAAACATTGTTGAAATTTCTCAGTATCAGTGCTCGCTGGTACCTATTATTTCTTCAATTAATCAATGCAAGTTGTTTCATGGATTGCATGTTTCATGTTCTTTGTTGATTAAAGTTGGTATTTATTTGATATGATATCTTCTCTCATTTTGGATAGCATAATTTTTCTAAATACGAATTTCATGGTTATGGTATATGAAATTGATAATCAACTCTTTCTGTATGCAAGATTGTAGACCTTTCTTGTGGATGGAAAACCTCACTTATTTCTATTTGGTTTGTTATTGATAATATTTTCTCATCTAAAATGCTTCTTTCAAGTTGATAATCTTGAATAGTTATGTTTGTTTCCTCTTTAACCCTTATCTCTTTTTCATTTTATTTCCAAGTGGATCTACCCAAGTCTCTACTGTAACCAACATACCACCTTGACTGAACAAGTTGTACAAGCCCTGAACTATCCTTGCACAATTATAACCCAACGAACATGACCTTGGAGAGTTGAGACGTCACAGTCTTTGCTATTTTTAAGAGAATCTTTGCTTCACAAAGCTTGCATGTTAAGTGAGTACAAAAGGCCCATCAACAACTCCTCCCAATCAAAACCTCCAAATATTCACCAATCCTTTGCCTTCTCAGTCTACTAATTTTGTTGACTCTGAGTCTCTTTCCTTTTCCCCCAATGACCTTGGTATGGAATCTAATAATGTTGTGAATCTTGTGGATAAACCTATACCTCCTTAATATCTTTGCATCACTTTTGATCCTAGTGAGACTATTATTGCACCTGATGTCCCATTGTATATCATGCTAAGATCAAAGACAAACTCTCACAAGGAGTGCTCTTTGATCCAGTGTGTATGGTGAATGTGATTCTAGAAGAATATCTTTATACTTTATAATTGCATCAAGTTACATATAATAAATCTAATATTATGGTCAAGGTGTATGATGGTTTCTCTTTCCCTACTATTGGTTCTATTACTCTCCTTGTTGAGGTTGGTACTAAGTACTTTGATGTGACTTTTGCTTTTATTCCTACAACTAATCATTTTTATGTGAAGCTGGGACATCCTTGTCTCTCTTCCATGAAAGATGTTTCTTCCACAATCCATAAATGTTTGAAATTCCCTCATAATGACACACTATCATAACAATTAATCATTGCCTTTACCAACCCACAACAAAGCATGGTAATTTCACCCTTGATTACTTTTAGCCTCAACAACCTGAACCTCTTAAGCCTTGAAGTGACACCATTTTCATATCTTATCATAATGAAAAATGAGATGATCATGTCCTTTAGTAAGCCTAGAGATCCTAAACCTATGGATATTCCTACTCCTCATAATGGAGCTAGTATTCTTCCTACTCCTATTCATCCTATATATACCACAATCCCACCTCCTACATATTACAAGGGAAAGAACTTGGAATCTTGTATGTCTCAACCTAGTAGGGCTTCTCTCATTCCTCCTCCTTTAAAGGAAGAAAAGAAACCTATGTCCATTGATCCTCAACCTTCACAAGTCTCGATTAAAACTAAAAGAAACCATTGTGTGAGAGAACGCCAATGAAGACATCGTGCTAAGGCTTATGAAGTTTCTTCCTAAACCATTTCCTCCCTGAAGACACCAAATTTTGATTTGATTCCATTTGTCTAGTCTTTTCCTAAGCCCAGGGAGGAAGTTCAACCTAAATCACCAAGATTAAAAATGCTTAAGAAAAATGATGGTTTGAATGCTCTTTTCATGTTACAGATCCTATTTTTATTATTTTATATGATGATATGGATGATGATGTTGTTCATGCTAACAATGGTGGTTCCAATGATTTTGATGACATGTATGAGTTTACTGATGTTAATCATGACTTATCTTCACATTTTTCAAATGCATTAACTGTAGCTCCTAGTGACAAACAAAGTGGCTGATCATTAGAGAATGGTCCTTGTTTGGAACTTCTAGTAGCTCCATCTATCGTGCTTGAAGTTGCTCCTCTTGCATCTTGTCCACCCCAAAATAATGTTCAACGCGATTGGGAGGCGGATGATTTTCTTGATTAGATTCATTCATGTCGTAGATCCTCTCTTGTGTGTTTGTTTGTTAGTAATGTGTTTCCCCGTGATGTTCTACTTGATATGATTTTGTGTTATGCTAGGTCTCTTTGGATGACCCTCGTTACTTTGTTAGTGAAAGGTAATAAAGAGTCCAAATCTGTTGTGATATTCTTCTATTTGTATCTCAATTCTTCTATATCTTGTCCCTTGTGTTGTCTACTTAGGGACAATGCAATGTGTTGAGATCTATTTTTGTCTCTTCCATGTTGACTCAAAAAGACACATGTTCCCTTCTTCCATTGTGTTTATAGTTCCACTAACTTTAGGGGATGAGGTCAATTCAATACAAATATCCTTGATATACATTATTTATCATAAGAGCTTACTGACCCCAAAGTTAGTGGATCTCTTATGTACTTTTTCATATATGTTTTGTGACTATTATCCTTTGATTTGTCCTTTCGTGGGGTCATCTCATTGTGGTAACATACTATGTAGGGGAAAAAGCGAGACTAGGTTAACATGTCCTAATCCTACCTTTTGACACACATTGTGGAATACGAAAGAGCCTAGAGGTATCACACAATTGGCTACTTCTTTTTGTGAAAGAGAGAGCCATGGGCTACCTATTAGGGTTTCTATTCCTTTGTTGTAATTGAAAGATAAAATGATGCAAGTTCAATTCCTAACCTCAAAGTGCAAGTATGAACTAATAACAAAATTGCGGAATTGAAGTTAAACAATGGAAAGTTGCAAACACAAGGACAAGACAAGAATACAGATGCGTACCCGGAGCTAAAATCTGAGTGAAAATGTTCAGGATGGGGGCGCGGGCGCCACTGTCTTGATTCTGCTCCTGAAACTGCACCTGAAACCGCTATTTTGCAACCTGGAAAACTGTCGGAAATGCTGTCTGATAGAAGGGCCAGGGCACCCAGCGCCCCTGTCCCAGGGACCAGGGCGCCTAGCACCCCTGTCCTGGTAGGACCAGGGCATCCCACGCCCCTGTCCTGGTCTTATGCTCTGAAACTTGGTGTATGGTTCGGTCTCCGTCTGCTTCTTTCGGATCTGCAACTTGCGGCGTCGTCTGAATCCCGAAATCTACACTTATATCTGAAAAGGTGTTTTGGGTGGCTATATAGGGTTTTGCCTTAGTCAAACCCCCGCTTTGGTGATTTCCACCTCCATGAATAGCCAAGTTGTATTGTAAAAGTAGTGTGTGTGCAGACCTTGTGTGTGTGCAAGATCCCAACCCCAAGGGAGGGGTACAAGCCAATCTTCAGTCGGTGATCCCTTATTGCTATTCAATGCCTTCAAAGCCCTAAATGGATGAATGAAATTGATAAATGCTTGATAGATGGATGTTGAATGTTGTTGAAGTCTTCAAAGATCTGCTCTTTTCTGCATAGAAGGTCCTTAAAACCAAAATTCTGGATCCTTTCCAATGAAGAAAGAGAGCTCTTATATATGAAACCCCTAGGTCTTAATTTCAACTTTTGGCCGACCTAGAGATTGAATCTCCTGCCAATTTCTTGGGGTTAAGCTTTATTTTATGATTGGATCGCGCTCCTAAAATTTTGGGAAAAATGTCCGGGATCGTGTGCACTCCGGGCGCCATGGTCCCGGCGACTTTTCACCAAATTTTCAGGGCCATCGGATATGATGATTTTAGAGAGAATCCCGAAGTTATAGGTGATTTCGAGATGTTTTGACCCCCGAAATCAAGCTCCCAAGTTCAAAATAGGACTTAATTAGGGTTTTTGATTAAATGATGTATCGGAGGAATAAAATGAAAGGGGCACACTTTAATGAAAGGGCCCAACTTTATGATGTGGAAGATGATGAAATAGGACCTTAGACCTAATTAATTTGATTAATTAAGTGCTAAAGGAGAAATGCAATGCAAAATGCAAACTGTGCCAAGGCGGGTGCTAAACTAGGTGTGAAATTGTACTGCTTTAGCAAGTGCGTACAATTTATGACGCTACATTTAGCCCCCACTTTAGCAGTCATATGAGTACTACGTGCATATGCAAGCTAAAGTACAAAAAAGTAAACATTATTTGAAAAAGGATATATCCATAAGTCCGTCGAACGAAGCCCCCAGCGGTATCTGCAGTACACAGTTAGGAACCACACCCTACAAAACACACGTTAGATCACAAAATCACCTAATTCTTACTAAGGAAAGTGATGAAATTTGCGAGTAGCTATATGCCCCCCTGTTTCGGCTTGCTTATTAGGGAGGTGAAATAGGGTAGCATGTTTACTTATGACAAATTGTGTGAGCGATTATTGATGAGAGATGTTCACTAAAAAGGATTCATTAGAGCACATTTTGGAACATCAAGGGAGTAAGGGAACGAAAACACGATTCCTACGCAACAAACGGTTCGAAAATCTCATCTCCCAAACTCAAGTTATGATGAAATGAGTGATATAGAAAAATTAGGGTTTTGAAAGTAAAGGTAAAGGAATGAAAGTATATACCTTGAAAGTGACTATTGCATTTGTCACTTTGTTGATTTCTGAGTATTGTTCATTGCAGCAGAGCCCACATAGCCATCATCATGCCTTCACGACGACTAGAGCATCCCATGAGGATTGAGATCATGTGATAGGCCGTGATCGACGACGAGCCACTGGATGAGGTGAGTTGACTAAACTTTGACTTTCTGCATTTCTGTTGACTTTGAGTTTCTGCGATTGAATGCGGGCCCTGGAATCTGACCCTGGGTCCCACCCAGGGCGCCATGGTCCTTTCAGGGTGCCATGGTCCTTTCAGGGCGCCATGGTCCCTGAAGGGCACCATGGTCCTTTTAGGGCGCCATGGTCTCTGTGGGGTGCCATGGTCCCTTCAAGGCGCCATGGTCCCAATCAGGACTTGGCAAGGGTTAGCTTTCGATGTTCGTCAGTTTGCGTATTTGGCATAGATGATTTTGATGATTGATTACTGATTACACTGATGTTTTTGTATTGCAGGGTCTCCCATACATGAGAGATCACACGGTGGGGCAGATTCTTCGCAGCTTGCGAGATCAGATTCCCCGACTGACTCAGGCAGAGAGAGACACATTATCTATAGTAGGTTTGTGGTATATGATTCTTATGTCAGCCATTCGATTTCATCCTGCGATGCTGAGGGCACTCATGGAGCGATGGGATCCTGACACATGTACATTCCAGCTTCCAGTAGGGGAGATGATAGTGACACTTGAGGATGTGTACCGCATACTTCGCCTACTGATCAGAGGAGCTACCGTGACATATACGACCGATCGGTCAGCAGAGGATCATCAGAGGGAGCAGGTATACTGCATAGGGAGAGTCATGCCGAGTGAGATGAGAGGTCACATCATGGTCAGCTGGCTCTTACATCCTACAGGAGAGGTGCCCCTCATGAGACGTCTTGTGATTGCCATCATTGCACTAGCTGTCTGCCCTAACGGGCGAGGTACGCACATGCATGGGGGTCTCACATGGTGCATCAGGGCTATGGAGAGACATAGGAGAGTATATGCCTAGGGTCGGAGTATGCTTGCACATCTCTATCACAACCTCGAGGAGTATGTTTTTGGACAGGGTTGTAGCTTGATGACATGCACACTTCTGCAGGTGTGGATATTTGAGCACTTTACATGCACCAGGCCTGTCGGCTATCCGATGAGTGCGGCTAGCGAGCGACCTAGGGTATTTGCTTATCCACTTACCAACGAGTGGAGATTTGGGGATCTACTATATTGGAGAGTGACATTTGATAGATTGATAGCTGAGGTGACTGTATGGAGACCATATCTGCAGATGCACAGATGGGATGGGATGGAGAGACAACTAGCATGCTTACAGAGGAACCGCCTACTGAGAGGATGATATCCACATATCATAGTCCCATTCTACTTTGATCGAGTATGGAGGCAGTTTGGGCTAGAGCAGTGTGTTCCAGCCGATGTACCCATCTACACTCAACACTCACGAGTCCTTCCCAGACCCAGAGCAGTAGCGAGACCTACGATAGATGATATCAAGATCACAGATATAGAGGGATCCGATCAGGATGTGGTCACTGATTATGCCGTAGATCCTGAAGCACAACGCAGGTATCTCTCATGGTTTGTGAGGACATACCCGGGGCCCATCTTTCCACCAGATCACTCGACAGGCCATCCAGGTCCATGGAGACATGGAGACCGAGATGAGGATTAGGGATCCAGATCAGAGGAGCCAGAGGAGGGAGAGGGTCATGAGGAGGCAGGAGGTCCTGATCCACCCATAGGAGATCAGCCTAGTGCCGAGGAGGAGGAGGAAGGAGAGGAGGATGACATAGATAGAGATGATGATGAGGAGAATGAGGATGCGGATGAGGATGAGGATGACGAGGAGGAGGAGGATAGAGATGATGATGAGGAGGAGTCAGATGCAGCTCCTCACCATTCAGGAGATGATACCATAGCCTTAGATCCTCCTCTCATTCCCCAAAAGGGGGAACATGAGGTGATACAGAGACCTGTACCCATAGTGCATAGATCATTCGAGCGTGGGGAGCCTAGTAGTTCCCAGTCACAGATGCTACCATATCACGATCCCTACTGGCGCAAGAGAGATCCAGGTATAGTAGGTTTATATTGATTGATTGATGTTTTGATGATATAAAATAGAACTAATACAAAATTTGTTCTACTTCTACAACTAGTGTGTAGGAGTGGCGTTCCCTGATCCAGTAGGCAGTGATAGATATTTCCATGACAGCACAGATCCCTAGTTCCTCACAGGTTGCTTATAGACCTCAAGGGAACGCGGGTCAGCATGATGACTTGTTTTCCCCATTGCGAGTACAAGTGGAAATATGGAGGGAGAGAGAGAGCGAGCTCTATCAGAGGACCTTCAGCGGGCACAACGTGATCTAGCAGCAGCTCAGGCCGAGGCTACCTCATATCGCGTGATTCTTATGGATAGGGATCGTAGGAGTTCCTCTCGGAGTCACTCACGATCTATATCACACTATACACCTATGGTTCCACCTTCACGGCCAGATCAGGAGGGAGCGTCTAGTCGTCACTCTCCAGCCACTAGCCCTAGGGATAGGAGATGATCTTATGATGTAGGGTAGGTCACATTTTGGATGTATAGTGACCTACCTTTGTATATTGATCCACACACACACACACACACACACACACACACACACACACACACACACACACACACACACACACACACACACACACACACACACACACATATATATATATATACATACATGCTTCTTTGTCTCAAACGTGTTATCCTTAATGTCTAAAATAATGTGTATTTTGATTAAAGTTAATACATTTGGTAGATGTACATGTATGTTCTGAATTTAATTCCCATGTGATTGATTTCTCAATGCTCCATGATTAAATTGATACATGTGTGACTTAATAAAATATTTAATCAAGTACTACATTGATGATAGAGAAGAAATATGTGTTAAGCCTAAGAATCATATAAGTAACATGATACAACTCTACTTAACACATAAAGACATTGTATAATATGCCAGCATAATGAAAATGTAAATCTTTTGCAATTTAGATAGATGAATTCAAGACAAATCGTAGAATAAAGAAACACACTTGTCAGGAACGAAGCAATATAGATTAAACAAAACATCATTTAATTTTATTTGCTCTAACAAAGATATGCTAACATATTATCCAATTCTGAAGAAGTGCAAAAAAGATACTTGAAATAAAAGATAGGAAATGAGGAATTAAGCATAGTATCTAGGCAAGTGCATAGCATTTATAGGTTCTTTAAGAGGCGTACCATCTACACCCGTTATTTTATAAGCACCTGATCCATAATCTTCAATAACAATATACGGTCCAAGCCAATTAGGACTAAATTTTCCCTTTTCTTCAAGTAAGGCATTCACATTGCGCTGATTCTCATAGAGAACTAAGTCACCCACTGAGAAGGAACGTTGAATAACCTTATCATTATAGCTTCATTGTAGAGTTTTGTGATACACTTGAATATGCTCAAGAGCATTTATACGCTGTTCATCAAGCATCTCAAGCTGTTGAAGTCTTTGTTCTCTATAAGAGTCATCATCTACTATACCTTTGAGAGAAACTCTAAGTGATGGAATCTCTAATTCCAAAGGCATAATAGCATCAGCACCATAAACAAGATTATAAGGGGTGGTTCCTGTAGCAATTCATACACTCATTCGGTAGGCCCAAAGAGCATAGATTAGCTGAGTACTCCAATCCTTACCATGCTTATTCATGGTTTTGTGAAGAATTTGTTCAATTATCTTATTGGATGATTCGGCTTGACCATTTGATTGAGGATAGTATGGTGTAGAAAATTGATGTTTGATATGATACTTCTCGAGGAATTTCTTGAATTTGATTATAGTGGAAGGTATCCCGAATCGAGAAATAATGTTTTCTAGAAGAAATCGACAAATCACTTCAGCAGTAGTAGAGCGAAGGGGAACAGCTTCTACCCACTTTGTAAAGTAATCTGTTTCGGTTATAATGAAAGCATGTCCTTGAGATGAAGGAGGAGAGATTTTACTGATAAGATCTAGCCCCCATGCAGAGAAAGGCCAAGAAGCTACATGAGAACAAAGTTCTTGGGCAGGAGCATGAATCAGATTATTGTGTTGTTGACATTGATGACATTTCTTAACAAATGAAAAAGAATCCTGCTGCATAGTTTGCCAATAATATCCCATACAAAGCAACCTTTGAACCAAGGATTTGCCTCCAAAATGCCCCCCACAGGCACCTGAATGTGCCTCTTCAAGAGCAATAGGGATTTCTAATCTGTTAAGACAACAAAGGAGAAGACCGTTATAACCCCTTCGGTAAAGAACATTAGAAAGAATGATGTATCTAGCAGACAGCTTGCAAATTCTAGCCCTAGTGTTCCTATTGGTAGAATCAGGAAAGGTACCATCGGTCAAGTATCTTACGATATGCGAATACCATTCATTTGAGTCTATAAAGTCACAACATGTCACCAAGCTAGAATCATCCACAATAGCTGGAGAAATAAGGTTGTGAATAATAAATTTAAGATCAACCACAGGGTCCTCTAAAGATACCAGAGAAGCCACACATGCCATTGCGTCTGCATGTCGATTATATTTTCGAGGAACAGGTTCCATGGTGTAAGAATCAAATTTTTGTAACAAAGAGATAGCAAGGTCTTTATATTGTGATAATTTGTCTTGTTTTGCTTGATACAGTCCTGTTACTTGTCTTATAATCAGTTGAGAATCTCCAAAAATATGTATGTGTTTTATATTCAAAGCCAAGGCTGCCTTTATTCCTGCTATAAGAGCCTCATACTCAGCAATGTTATTGGTACATAGGAAATTGAGACGATAAGATAAGGGAATGGACTTCTTTGTAGGAGAAATCAGAACAACACCTGCCCCCGATCCCGTACGACACTTAGAGCCATCAAAGTATAACTCCCAAGTTTCATCTTTCTCTGTACAAAGAATGAAGTCGTCAGGAAAAGACTCAGGGTTAGGGAAGGAGAAAGGTGAAGGGGCCTCAACTAAGTGATCGGTCAACGCTTGCCCTTTAATTTCTCTTTGTGAAACAAATTTAAGGTTAAATTCAGTTAACATCATAACCCACTTAGCTAGGCGTCCTGATAAATCAGTTTTAGAGAAAAGATGCTTCAAAGGATCAAACTTTACCATGACGTGGACTTCTAAATTTAAAAGATAATGTCTCAATTTCTGAGTTGCAAACACCAAGGCCAAGCATTGTCTTTCTATCGCAGAATATCGGGTCTCATAATTGAGTAAGGTACGACTTATATAATAAACCGGACACTCCTTACCATCTTTATCATGTTGTGCCAGTAATGCTGCGAGAGCATGAGAGGAAGCAGCTATATAAAGAAGAAAGGGCTTAGAAGGTTCGGCGGGTTGAAGGATAGGAGGATTAGCCAAATATACCTTTAAATCTTCAAATGCTTGCTGACAATCTTCATTCCATTGAAAGGTGATATTCTTTTTGAGAAGTTGAGTAAAAGGAAAAGTACGATCCGCAAGTTGAGATACGAACCTACGAATAGCTTGAATCTTTCCTTGTAAGCTTTTGAGTTGAGACACATTTCTAGGAGGTGGCATGTTGACAATAGCATCTATTTTCTTAGTGTCCACCTCAATCCCACGATGCGAAACTATGAATCCTAATAGTTTTCCACTATCCACACCAAAAACACATTTTCAGGGATTCAAGCGCATGTGATATTTACGAATTCTTTCAAAGATTTGACAAAGGATCTTAATATGATCTATACGGAGAATGGATTTGGCTAAAATATCATCAACATAATCTTCTAAAATCTTGTGCATATAATCATGAAAGATAAGGGTCATCGCTCGTTGATAAGTTGCGCCGACGTTTTTAAGCCCAAAAGGCATCATCACCCAACAGAACGTACCCCAAGGAGTGTTGAAAGCAGTTTTGAATTGATCTTGAGGATTAATAAAGATTTGATTGTATCCTGAAAAACCATCCATGAAGGATAACAAAGCATGTCCTACTGTAGAATCAACTATCATGTCAATGTTTGGGAGGGGAAAATCATCTTTCAAAGAAGCTTTATTTAAATCTCGAAAGTCAGTACACATTCTTATTTTATTATCTGATTTAGCCACAGCGACAATATTTGAAATCCACGGGGAATAATCAATAGGGCGGATAAATCCAGCCTCCAATAATTTTTCAATCTCAGCCTTAACAAGCAAAGCTACCTTAGGATTCATTTTTCGAATCTTTTGTTTCACAGGCTTAGCATCAGGAACTAAGACAATATTATGAGTAACAATCTTAGGATCTATACCAGGCATGTCAGAATATGTCCAAGCAAAGATCTCAGGGAATTCCTGCAATAAATCTGCATATTGTCTTTGTTCTTCTTCATCCAAACATTTTCCAATTCTAATAGCTTTTTCTTCATTGCCAGGATCCATCTTAACATCAATGGTGTCACTTATAAGAAGATTACTTTGTTGAGGAGTATCCTTTAACTGAGGGAATTCTTTCACAATCTCATTGTTATCAGTCTCTTTTCCAAAATAGGCTTCAGTGTTCAAACAATAAGGGAATCCCCTATTGTGATGATAACGAGGAAGAGTATCATATGCTCCTAAAAACTCAGCTAAAGCATCATTGGTAGGAAAGACATCCAAAGCACAAGCACACGAAGGATCCCCATCAATTTATACTCAGGGTGTCGCATTGGTAGAGATGTAGAAATGACATTAACACTAATACATGGTCTCTTAGAAGCTTTAGTGCGCTTGTAGGGATTATAACCAAGTCCAAAGATCATATCATAAAGATTATTCTCTAGAGGAACCTTTATTCCTTGTTCGTGAGTGCCACAGCCATTTCCATGATACCCATGCTTAGCTAGAATATGAAAATCACGACCATAACGATCAGCCATTTCAAAAAGAGAAGGTGGTTTTTCATAAGACAAAGAATCAAACTCTTTAGAATTAGAAGTGTGAGGAGAAGAAGTTTGAGAAGCGGCCACGAAATTATTGCTCATAGGTTCAGGTAAGATTGATTGATTTTTAGCTTCTTCCTTCTTTTCAACTTTAAGCTCTCTAGAAGGAACCTTATATTCACCTACAAAGGTGGGATTAAAATCAAGAGATCCCCAATCGTCTTCTGCGAGAACCTTCTCAGGATCAAAATCCTTCTCATGTGTAGATTCAAGTCGAGAAGAATCTTCTTCAGGAGCTCCAGACTCATCCAAAGAATTTTTATCATCAGAGAGTGAGGATTCATCGATAGGTATCTTGTTTAAAGAGTCATCACTAGACGAGGAAGGCTTAGGAGAACCCCCTTTGGAAGTAGATGTTTGCAAACAAGCTTGGAAATTAGTATCACCTATCAAGGTATATGTCTTATTTTTATAAATAAATTTAACTTGTCTATGCAATGTAGAGGGGACAACTTGCATACTATGAATCCAAGGTCTCCCTAATAGCAAGTTGTATGTTAGATTTCCCAACATAACATGGATAGGAGTAGGCAAAGTAACAAGCCCCACTGTGAGGGGTAAGGTGATAATACCTAATGAACTCTTAGCCACATTGTCAAAGCCTCGAATGGGACGAGAGTCAGGCTCAATGAGGGATGTATCCACATTCATCTTATGCAATAGATTAATGCTACACACATTAAGGCTAGAGCCATTATCTACTAGTGTTCATCTTATAGCAGTGTCATTTATGATAACCACAATCATCAAGGGATCATATTGATGTTGAATTTCACTAGTAGGCAACTCATCTTGAGTAAACACAATTTGAGCTTTAGAATTCATCACAGAGTTAACCAAAGACACTATATTACTAGATGTATTCGGTGGAGGAACATTCAAATCTTTTAAGGCATCTTGTAACATTCCGTGATGAGTAGAAGAAGTTTGAATCAAATCCCAAAGGGATATCTTAGCAAGGGTAGCTTTAAGTTGTTCTATGAGATCGTATTCCTTGCCAAGAACCTGTGAAATACGTGGAGCTTGCAGAAGAATTGGTTGAGGATTAGGAAGAGAAACTGGAGTAAGAGGAGGAGGATTAGGCTGCCTATTATTTCTAGTATGATAAGTATGGGCAACCGCATGATAACTCTCTCTAGTTAATTGCATGGCATAACTATAAGGACTTATAGGTTTTCTTCCTTGCACAGTGATGATAGGTTTATTCGGAGTAAGAAAGGAATCATACCCCCCTTGGACAGTAAGGAGAGGTGATTTAGGAACTTGAAAGGTGGGAGAAGGACAAGCACCTTGGACTTCAAAGAGAGGCTTATTATGCTCATTCAGGTTTATCATGTTAACTAATTTAGAAGTTTTGTTCTTGTTTAGAGATTTCGATAAAGCCTCAAAGTCATCAGGAGCATCATCCAACAAAGCATGATCATATCTATTAAAAGGTTTATCTTTTGATTCAAAAGGAGACATCTCCTCATAGAGGGGATTATTGAAAACAACCATGTTACTAGATTCAGTGGAAGAGTTGATAGGAATGTACCCTTGAGAGGAACCATTCGACTTATCCTTCTCATCACAACGGAATGGCATAGTAACAAGGTTTATGAGTCTTTGGTAAAATGAAGGTTTGGCACGTTTAGGATTCAAAAACTCATCTAAAGCTTCATCTAATTCATCTTGGCTATACTCATAATCAACATAATTGCATACATCATCATAAACATGAACATCTTGCAAATAAAAATCTGACATTTTGAAATAAAAGTTGCATAGAATTTAAACACACAATACAAAGAAACACACTCTTTTTTTTTCTTCTTCTTTTTTTTTTTTTGAAAATGGACTTAAATGAAACACACTAAATCTAGATCTAGATCTAACAAATGCAATGCAAGAGAAAGCAATAATAAGTTTCACGTCGGGTTCACCAAAATGTGTAGGGGAAAAAGTGAGACTAGGTTAACATGTCCTAATCCTACCTTTTGACACACATTGCGGAATACGAAAGAGCCTAGAGGTATCACACAATTGGCTACTTATTTTTGTGAAAGAGATAGCCATGGGCTACCTATTAGGGTTTCTATTCCTTTGTTGTAATTGAAAGATAAAATGATGCAAGTTCAATTCCTAACCTCAAAGTGCAAGTATGAACTAATAACAAAATTGCAGAATTGAAGTTAAACAATGGAAAGATGCAAACACAAGGATAAGACAAGAATGCAGATACATACCCGGAGCTAAAATCTTAGTGAAAATGTTCGGGACGGGGGTGCGGGCGCCACTGTCTTGATTCTGCTCCTGAAACTGCACCTGAAACCGCTATTTTGCAACCTGGAAAACTGTCGAAAATGTTGTCTGACAGAAGGACCAGGGCGCCTAGCGCCCCTGTCCCAGGGACTAGGGCGCTTAGCACCCCTGTCCTGGCAGGACCAGGGCACCTAGCGCCCCTGTCCTAGTCTTTTGCTCTGAAACTTGGTGTATGGTTCGGTCTCCGTCTGCTTCTTTCGGATCTGCAACTTGCGGCGTCGTCTGAATCCCGAAATCTGCACTTATATCTGAAAAGGTGTTTTGGGCGGCTATATAGGGTTTTTCCTTAGTCAAACCCCCGCTTTGGTGATTTCCACCTCCATGAATAGCCAAGTTGTATTGTAAAAGTAGTGTGTGTGCAAACCTTGTGTGTGTGCAAGATCCCAACCCCAAGGGAGGGGTACAAGCCAATCTTCAGTCGGTGATCCCTTATTGCTATTCAATTCCTTCAAAGCCTTAAATGGATGAATGAAATTGATAAATGCTTGATAGATGGATGTTGAATGTTGTTGAAGTCTTCAAAGATCTGCTCTTTTCTGCATAGAAGGTCCTTAAAACCAAAATTTCGGATCCTTTCCAATGAAGAAAGAGAGATCTTATATATGAAACCCCTAGGTCTTAATTTCAAATTTTGGCTGACCTAGAGATTGAATCTCCCGCCAATTTCTTGGGGTTAAGCTTTATTTTATGATTGGATCGCGCTCCTAAAATTTTGGGAAAAATGTCCAGGACCGTGTGCACTCCGGGCGCCATGGTCCTGGCGACTTTTCACCAAATTTTCAGGGCCGTTGGATATGATGATTTTAGAGAGAATCCCAAAGTTACAGGTGATTTCGAGATGTTTTGACCCCCGAAATCAAGCTCCCAAGTTCAAAATAGGACTTAATTAGGGTTTTTGATTAAATGATGTATCGGAGGAATAAAATGAAAGGGGCACACTTTAATGAAAGGGCCCAACTTTATGATGTGGAAGATGATGAAATAGGACCTTAGACCTAATTAATTTGATTAATTAAGTGCTAAAGGAGAAATGCAATGCAAAATGCAAACTGCACCAAGGCGGGTGCTAAACTAGGTGTGAAATTGTACTGCTTTAGCAAGTGCGTACAATTTACGAGGCTGCACATACTTGTCTTTTGGATGCATGCTACCTTAAATTAATTTCTCCCAATAAGATCTATGCAATTACTTTAACATGGGGGTATACACTCCGCTCAATGTTACACTTTATGCACACAATATAACATGTTTTCATACTCAAGTTACTTTGCAAACTGTGCCTTTTGCTTTGTAATTTGGTATTTTCTATTTTTTCATGACTCATAATAAGAAAATCTTACTAGGCTAGTACAATCATGTCTTCTCTCTCCTTCTCTTATGTTGTCCATTTTAGTTGGATAATAGAGTAGCGAGATCTTAAAGTTCTTGGGGGATTAGTGTGTCTTGTCTCTTTGATATCTTGATAGAAGTCTTTCAATGCAACTTTGTACTTTACCGTTAATATGCTTAGTCTCATACTCTTTCTAAAGTGGGGGCTAAATTTAGTGTCCTAATTGTACTCACCTACAATTTTTCCTCACCTAGGCCTCATTTTGGCATTTTGATTTCCAAGGCCTAATTGCAATGCTGATTCTTCTTAAACCACTTACCTATTATGCTTTTTAAATCAATTTTTTAGTTCAACCCCTAATTTGGAGTCTTTATTTCTAGGACCAAGACGTACCACACCTTGATCCCAAATTAGGACCAGGGCATACCATTCCATGGGCCTCTAAATTGGGCTCCAAATTGCACCCTCCTAACAGTCATAATTAATGAGCAGGAATTTTGATCTCGTATCAGCCTGATGTAGAAATTAAATTTGATTTTCGAAGGCCAAGTATAAAAGGAGGTCTAACCCTCTCAGTTTAAACCTAACAAATTGAAATCAAGTTCTACACTCTAGGAAATTCAAGTGAGAAAGCAATCAATCATTCACCAAGCATTGGAGAAGAAGTGAAGTCAAGTTCAAGCATTGAAGATGGTATTCATGATCAATGTTTTATGAAGACATCCTACATGAAACCCTAAAAAATTTGTATGAACACAAACAAAACTTCATCAAGGTAAACATTGTGGTTTAAGAATTACATTTAGATTCAGTCTTTTCCGTTGAAACAAAATTTCTTTATTTCAGTATTTCCTTACATTGTTAATTCAATTTCATGGTTAATTTTAAAACCTAGTTTTGACCTAAGGCGAACCTCCATTTTCAACATATTTCCCTTTCTTTCTATGTGCAGGAAATGGGTGTGAAGCTATACTTGAAAAATTTAGTAGAGTCGACAATGACAGACATGTTCAACTTTTGATAGTAGAAAATTCAGAGGATGAGGATAGATTTGTGCTACTAGGTCCCAAAAAATCAAGCCAAACTTCTAGGAATAGTTTCAACACCTTCTTTTGACTAGATCCAAGTTTGTATCTAAGTGGGATTTATGTAGTTTACTGTTTATGTTAGATTCCTTGAATAATTCATTGTTTTGCCCTAATTTCACAATCAATCAAATTAAACTAAGAAAGAGGGTTAATCAACCAACAACTGGTTGAATCCAATCAGAATCTTAGTATCTTTCGCACAAGGATTGAGCCTATATCTATTAGGTTTAACTCTCTTTCAATGTAAGTAGGTTAATTGGGATAGTTAGTGGTTTTATTATCTTAAACTCTAATTCCTAATTTTCCTTTTATTATAGTTCTATTCCCTTTGTGCAATTGGCTTTTATTGTGCGCATTATATATAACTAATCTAAGAAATTTTTAAATGGGCATTCCCTTGATGAAAGCCACTATGTTGTTATTCCTTGACACCTCCCATATTCCTATCACATGTAAGAAGTTGCAAAATTTCAAAAGGTTTTAAGTCTAGGGTGTTTATGATAATTCTCTACAAATTTGGCAAAGTTATGGAGTTTCAATGAACTTTTAGACTTCTTCTAGTTTTCTAAACTATTGTTTTGACTATTGGTCCTGTGTAAAATTTCTACTATGTATATTGAGTCCCTTCATCCCTTTTTTTTCTTCATTCCATCAATTTGTGGGCTTTCAATGGACACCTAAATTTATGTTTCCCCATCTTGATCTCTCATCCTATTTTGCACCTCTAGATTTTGTTAGTTCGGCACTCCTATTCTCAATTCCCTCCTTTAATCATGTGTGGTTTGTTGTAATGAACTTCTTTTGTTTTTCTACTATCTCTCTCTCTCTCTCACACACACACACACACCTCCTTGTTTGTCTTTTGTAAAGTTTCAAGAAACTTCATGTCTTTCCTTTACCTACTAATCTCATTTCCTTTTGCCTTTTCCTACATTCCCTCTAATCCTTTCTTGCAGACTTTTAGTGGATTTTTGGATTTCTATTCCACTATCCAATTTTGACTTCCTCTTTTAACCTTTGATTCCATAATAATTTGTTGCACTTAAATTCCTCTAGAATTTCACCAATTTTGTCTCCAGTCCCCTTCACTAGTTTTGTACATTTTTCTTGCATTCTCTTCAATAATTTTCTTGTCAACTTCTAGTGGACTTTTGGACTACCATTTCGATATCCTATCCTAGCATTACTTTCACATAAAATACATGTGAATATTACTAATGGTTTTGTCATTCCTTTGCAGATGTCATGAGTTCCTTTTAACTTTGAGATGTTCCTATCTTTGATTCCACATCATTTCCTTGCATTTCTCAAAATACTTAACTCACTCATTTTTATTCATTTCTCGAGCTTTGATAGACTTCTATACTTCTAATGTTATTCCTTTTCCTAACCTCTAGTCTCATAATGAAACCTCAAATATCTTATTCTAACCTCCAATCTCGCATCAAAGTTCCACATTTCCTCATGTTTACTCCTATCACTTCTAAGATTCTTCCAAAATGTCATGAATGACCGTATTTGACCCCTACAACCATTGCAAGATAATTAGTTTTTCTTAAAAACTAATCCATCACAAAGGGTGCAAAATTTATTGTGTTTTTAGTAGTAGATAATGAAAAAGTCCACTTTTCCATGAAGGTTGCATTTGAATTATAACTATCGACGACCTTCAAAATACCTAATAACCAATCATTCTATTAAATCCATCAGTTTTCACTTGTTTTGCATCTCATATTTGTATTCAACATCAAATTATTGTGTTTTATCTAGACTATCTACCTCTCTACATGGCCCAAGATGCCACTAATGGCCTAGACAGACAAAATGAGATATGGGAAAAATTTCAAATGCCTCTCAGTACTTGTAGATCCCTTAGAGAAACAGTTTGTGTAAAAAGGTACACATGGTTGTTGATGTAAAGGACATGAGTACAAGTGCATGACCATGTAGAGATGATGTAAGTAGATATGGGTATAAGGGTGTAAATTTGGAATTAGGGTTTTAACAAATAAAACCACTAACTAGCCAAATTAACCATACATTGAAAGAAGGGGGTAAATCCAATAGATCTAGCCACAATTTGACTAGAAAAGGGGTTGAGAATACTGATCAGATTTACCAATTTTGTTGTGTGTGAGTCTCCTTTCTAAGTTGAAATTTCAATGTAATTATAAAATTAGTGTAAAATGAGGGATTAATGAAATGATTTAATAGAAACAGTAAGCTATAGATGTCCCACAGAGCCACCAAATTGGATATAGGAAAAATAAAATGTCTAGAATCTATCCTTAGAAGTTCGGCCTGATTTTTTGGGACTAGGTAGTATTGATTTGCCATGGTCCTTCAAATTTTCCTCTATCAAAAGCCAAAATTGAACCATCTCTCTAAACTTTGTCGATCCTCTTGAGTGTACAACTTTGCAACTGTTTCCCACACACATAAAAAAAGGAAAAGATGTTGGAGATAAGGGGTTTGCCTAAGTCAAACCCCAATTTAGGAACTAACCTTGAATGAAATAATGCAAATACTTAAATAAATATTGAATAGGTATACCTCAGATGTGCAATTATTGATGAAGATGAAATTATCTTTGAATGTAATCACAAATGTTGGATATAATGGCATGAAAAATACATGAACATGAAAAACCCTAATCACACACACATGCTTGCATAAGATTGATGTAATTTTGCTCCATAATGATTTAAGGATCAATATGCAGCCTTGAAGATCTCTAAAAATGCCTGATGATGAATGCTTCATGGATAGATGAATACTTTGGGTAGCTTCTAGCTATGAAAATGAATTGATAGGATGTCTTTATATAGGGTTCCCTAGGTAATTTACCGATTAGGTCGGCCTCCAATGATCATGTGTACCCATTGGGATAAATTTCCGTGGGGAGATATAACACTTATCCCAATTCAAATTTGGGCCTTGGATTGAGAGGGACCATGACATTTTAGGGAGCCATGTGGTCTATACCAGGGTGTTCCACGCCATGGTCCCTCTACAAATAAGACCAAAATAAGGTGCTATGGGGAAGGGTAACTCACTATGCGACCCACCAATGGGTGTTCATTGCCTCAAAGCTAAAGAATAAGGTCAAATCGCACCCAGAGAGGGAATGAGGATAGGACACACTAAAGTGGGAGCCTACACATGAGGCATAAATTGCACTAGTGACAATTTACGATGCTACATTTAGTCCCCACTTTAACAAGAGTATGAGCCTATGCAAATACTCACTGGTAAAGTAGATGAAATATGAGAGAGAGGTGTTGGAAACAGACACTATACCAGTAGATAAAAGTGTTTGGGATTTGTCATTTATGACAACCTAGCTCAAATATTTTATCTGGTTTGTACAGATTCATCCTATCGAAAGTATGAAATTCATTTTTCTTAAGTCTGGAAGGTGGAACACAATATTTGATAGTATGAGAGTATTTTGTGTAGAAATTCACTTTGGTTGGATATTTTGCATCGCAGAGATTCATGTAGTTGGTTGGATGTCTGGAATAGCTTATTCCAAAATCTTAGCCTTTGGTGTTGTTCGTCATACAATATTGAAGATCTAGTATTCGACATTTTAGGAAGAACATGGCTATTTGGCCGACTAGTGATGTATCATGTTATGCGGAATTAGTGGAATGATTTTGGTAATTATTTTTGTGTTAAAGGTTGTTTGGATGAAATGTGGGCAGCATGTAATCAATTTTTTTTGGTCCACATATGCATTAGGGAATGGATTCGGCCGACACATCTTACACGGTTCATATTTTACAATTTTTTTTGAAGCCAACTTGTCAGGTTGATAAATTCATTTTGCAAATATATATGAGTTTGGAAAGTTCATTTTATAATATTAGAGAGTATGTGAGTCATGTGTATGTGAGATTGTGTGCAGTTTCATATGCGCCATTGAAGGACTTTTTCTTCGGTTGAAGCAGTTCAACAGAACATAGCAGAGAGACAACTGTACTTTGTGCTTAAACCAACACTATCCTAGGCCTTTCTAGATGTTATTTCATAGTTCATCTTCATGTATGTTACCTTTGTAACTCTTTCGTATGGCAGTGAACCTTCTGGGGTTGTAGCCCTTTATATATTTGAGCAGTGAGCTCTAGGAAGTGAGTCTGAATGCATGTGCATTCATATGTAAAATTTTCACATAGTTTTAACACTGTATCATCTTACTATGGGTAGGATTCCCACCGTGGTTTTTCCCTTGATCGGGTTTTCCACATACAAAATATTTTTGTTATGGTGACAATTTTGTGTGTGTTTTTATTATGCTTATCTTTATTGTTCATTTGTATTAAGTGGATTAAATGAAAATTAAGGAAGATTAAAAATTGTAGAATACTGATTCACTCCCCCTCTCAGTGTTCCTTGATTCCAACAATTAGTATCAGAGCCTAGTTCCTCAGAGGAAGCCTAACAGCTTGAGGGAGATGTGGGAAATAAAATCTACGGATTCTGGTATTCTTAGAAAGTAGTTGGTTTTTTGTCTTGAAGATCTTGATCATGCACAAGCTGAGATTCGACAAGTACAAGAAAATATCAAGGATGCTGAGGAATACATTGAAACATTGAAAAATCAGTTGAACAAATCAAGGGATAAGAGAAAGGAGCTTGTTGACAAGCTGAGGGAAAAAGAAAATCAAAGCATTGATGAAGAAACCCTAAAAGAGAAGACAAAAAAATGTGAGAAACTTTCTACAACCAATATAGTCCAAAAGAATGAGATGGAGGCCATTGTGATGAGATTGACAAAAGAGATTGAAGAAAGGAAGAAGAATGAAGAAAATCTTGCTTATTCACTTAAAGACAAATCTAAAGAATGTTGCAGACTTGAGAATGAGAATGGATAGTTGATAAGTGATCTACAAGATGCTACAGATTATGAGGAATATTTGAAAAGTAGATCCTAGTTCTTAAGGTTGATCTTGAAGCTGCAAATGAATACAAAGAGAAGTTTTGAGTTAGCTCGGACAAGATTGATGAGATGCTTACCAGTCAGAAGAATCCTAATGATACTTAAGGTCTCGGATATGAGAAAGGTGAAATCTCCAAATCAGCACAACAAAAGAACAATTCAAGAAAGCCTCCCGTAAGAAATCCTAATGCTCAAAAATTCAATGGAAACTATTTTTTTTGCAATAAATCTGGTCATATGGCTAGTCCATGCAGAAATAGGATAAACAAAAATGGTCCATCTTTTACCGGTCAATGTTTCAAATGCAATAATTATGGTCATAAGGCAAATGTATGCAGAAGTGTGATAAACAACTTTCAGGAATAGAAGAAATGTCAGATGTTATGCATGTGGTATGTTTGGACATTTTTCTAACCAATATAGATCAAGGATAAATCAAGGAAATTTCACACCTATTTAGAGGAACAATGTTGTTTTCTATGCTTGCAACAAATCTGGTCACATTGCTAAGTACTGCAAAAGAAAAATATTAACAGGAGAGGTTCGGAAGATAAAAACAAAAATGTGAAACCAGATGAGAAGGGAAATTTTTTTTTTGAAGATATCAGAGAGCAGATGAAGAAGAATTGGGTGAAGAAGAGTGATAATGATGTAGGAAGTGGGTCTGAACCTGATTCCAGTGTTGAAACCTTATTCGGTAACTAAGCTAAGGCATCCGGCCTTAGGGGGAGTTTTTCATGAAATTCTTACAAACCCCCTGTTGAGGATCTGTACCTGTTTCCAACAGGTTGCAAAGATGTGTGTGATGGTCACTAATGCATTTTCGGAAGATTTGAGCCAATCCGAAGGTCCGTAAAAGAGAACTCTGTGAATACAGGGTATCCGAAAGAGTTAGGGTTAAGAGAATTTATTATACCTAAAGGTTAGGTATGCAACAAATAAAAGGAAATACGATCTTTTATCTCTCACTTTTCATTCGAAGCAAGAGACCTGAAGAGTGTGGTGAAGAATATTTTTGAGAGATTTCAACGAGAAAGAGAGATTTGGTGAAAAGATCTTGCATTCAGTTGAAGATATAAAAGGTATTTTCCTGAGTTAGAACTGTTTTCAGTTTGAACCTAAACTTTCGATATGGTATCATCTGGTGTTGTGACTCCACTAGTTATTGATATAACTGAGAGGGAATGGCTTAAATTCAAGAAATATCCTTACAAATCGATGGAAGAAAATCTGAAAGGGGCATTTCCATCCGTCCCTTATGGAGTTTTGCATGTGAAAGATATTAGAGCCTACATGAATTGCAATATTGAGGAACTTGGAAGGATGCAAATGTTTAAACTTTACTCAGAGCACATGATTTATGACATGGGAATCTTGAAGCCTGAATTCAAACCACTTGAGGAGAAGGGTTTCTTGCAGTTCATCAATTTCCCCAATTTTGATGAACCCGAATGGGTTAGATATGTCTTGAGCAAGGTACATGATGAATTGATGTGGCTTGATAAACCACATAAGATTACCAAGACAACAATCACGGTCATGACATGTTTGAATGAAACTGGTGAAGTGCCCAACCTAAGAAATGTAAAGATCCATATAGTAACAAAAGAAATTGGTTTGCAATTTGATAAGAGATCAATGACAATCAATAATATAATTGAATATAATGTCAGATTTGCAGCGATGGTGACAGGATACTAAGTCTATCAGTGCAACATGGATAATTCAGCATCCATTACGACTATCTATGCTGCTTATAAGATTCTAAAAGAAGATCGGTTGTATGATCTATGCGAGGTGCTCCAGAGTGAGCTTATGAGAAACCTGAAGAAAATTAAGCAAGATAAAAAGCATGTATTCAAATTTGGCACTTTGATTATCTGTCTCTACTTCTTTTTCATGAATGAGATTTTGGGAGTAGGCAAAGTTCACTTGGCCTATAATAGGCCGATGGCTATGTAGATAAAGGAAACACTTCAAAGTCTAGGAGATGCACAAACTCAGAAAGCCATTCTTTGGGGATAATTTAAGAACTTCCAAAGTATGATGAAGAGGAGAGAAAGGATTCCTAAGGATATTGTGGGAAAATATGAAGTCTCTATTTTTTTCATGGTTGAAATTGACCAGTGCCTTATGGAAGTCATGGAGCTGAGGACATCATGGATCATGCCCATGGGGTACGAGGTCAAGGAAAATGTTCTTGACATGTATGCTCAACACTTATTAGGGGAACCAATGGACAAGTCTAAGGAGAGGTTTGGGACATATAAAGAGAAGAGCTTGAGCCTGCATAGTCAATTCAAGAAATCCGAGATTCAAAAGAAAGTGAGGAAGGAGACTTGGAGCAGATGGTAGAGAATATGGGGATCACCAAGGAAGCAGTTTGGAGAGCATGAGAAAAAAATATCTTAAAGGAAGAGGATATGATCAAATCAAAGAAGGACAAACTGAAAGCTCCTGTGCCTAAGCCAAAGCACCCTAAGGGCTCTACACCCTCCTTTGGTGATTAGATACCTACAAGCTCACCTAAGCCTTAGGTCAAACCATCCGGTGAGGGAAAAAGGAAGAGAGGACAAACCAGAACATTCATTCCTATAGATGAAGAGGAAACATAATTAGATGAACAAGTCAAGGTGGTCAAGGCATAAGCTACTAAGGTCACTATGAACTCAAAGGAGAAACCATCTGATAGAACAAAGTCCAGCAAGAAGTCTAAATCTGAGCTTCATGAGGCGTTGAAGTTTGGAAAAATTCAAGGTAATTACACATTTGTGCCTCCTATTACATTAAAATAGATTATTAATTCAGTTCTTAAGGATGGAAATTTGAATCCACTATCTGAGTGGTATGAAAATTTTGATGCAAATGGGAAGAGGTCATTAGAAGAAGCTATAGTTGAATACATGAATGCATATAGTAAAGCCTTGATAGAGTTATCATTTGTAAGTCCAAAGAGTTTGTATGAAATTTTGGATGCTAGAAGGCTAACAACAAGTACGGAAGATGAGAAACTGAAAGAGTATGTATTGGTCAGCTTATTTTCAGTTATCTCAAAGAGGAGATAGACAGATTATTATAGCCAACAAAGAGTGAGTTTAGAAGTGTTTTAGAGTTAACAAAATTATGCTTGGAAAAATCAATGAAGTTGCGAAGGAAACATAATAGATTTAGGCAAAAATTTTGTTAGATAATCAATATGAAATCAATCATCCAAGTGATCCTAATCTGGAAGCCGAGAAGAGAAGGGATGACACTTCTATTCTGGATGTTCAAACTGTTGCGTAGGAAGGATTTGGAACTGGAGATCCAACTGACAAAGGTGGAGACAATGTAGAAAGAGATGATGAGGGTAAGGACATGAGTGAAAACCCTCGGGTTTATACAGGAAACCCTCCAGTTCAAGAAGTTGATACAGATGAGGGGACTCAAAACTCTCCGGTCATAACTGTTGAACCTGTGAAGGTAGTAGAAGCTGAGAAGGAAGTAGAGGAAATGAAAAGCAAGGTTGATTAGATTCCAGTGGCAAGAGACACTGAGAAATCAATCAAGGGGAAGCATATCATAAGCGACATAGATTGCGCCAAAGGCACCATCAATATTGACTCTCTTTCTCCTGTTCAGGCGCTTAAACTAGTTGCAATCGCTCAAGCCATGGTAAGTGAAGATTTATTGAAATCTCACACAGAGGACAATGAAGTGATAGCATTGGCAATGAGTGTTCTTGAGAAAATTTTTCCATCTTTTAAACATGACTCATTTGACACACCCTTTAGAAAGATAAAGAGTTTGCTTGAATTAGTTGTTTCTCATTTTGAATCCTTGGAGAAAGCTACTGAGGAAAATATCTTAAGAAATTTTAATGCTATGAGGATGAAGACAATTTTGAGAATGATTGAAGGAGATAGGAAAATTTTGGTCACTTGTGTTGAAAGAATTCAAGATGCATTGGCTGAAGGAGGAAGAATCTACAAGTCATGTCTAATACTACCTAAGTTCTCTATTGAGATTGATAAGAAGGCAAAGGAGTGTGAAGGGCAATTGGGTAGTCTATCTCAATCTTATGATCCTTAGTCTATTTTTGCTAAGCAGTAAAGAAAATCAGGTAATATTTCTTCTTGATAAAATCAAGATTTTGAATCAGGAGAAGGATAGAATTGTAGGTAGAGTGGGAGAGCTAAGGAATCTAATCACTCCCCGATTAGACAGTCTACTTAGCAGTCTACAGGATGCCTAGAATGAATTGAAGAAAAGTGTTCCTAAAGACCTCAGGGAAGCTAAAATGCATGCTTATATATTCAACACTCTCATATCTATTATGGATAATCTAAAGAAGGGATGGGATGAAGAACATTTTTGTAGACATTTTCAGATTTTTGTAAGTTTGTGAAAATTTTGATCGCCGATATTTTGACTTTGTCATTGATGTTAAAGGGGGAGAGTACAAAAATGAAAAATGTTGATCTCAAGGGGATTCATGTTTCTTTTGGAAACTTAAAGTAATATTTTTGGCAAAGTGTACAATATTTTGGTTTTGATCCGACATTTAGTCATTTTTCACTAAGTTTTGCCATCAATGCCAAAGGGGGAGATTGTTGGCAAGAGACACTATACCAATAGAGATAAGTGCTTGGGAGTTTTCATTGATGGCAACCCAGCTTAGAGATTTCATCTAAATTGTACAATTTCATCCTACCAGAAGTATGAAATTCATTTTGCTTAAGTCTGGAAGGTAGAACACAATATTTGATAGTATGGGAGTATTTTGTGTAGAACTTCACTTTGGTTGGATATTTTGCGGATGTTTGGAATAGCTTATTCTGTAATCTTAGCCTCCGATGTTTTTCGTCGTGCAAGATTGAAGATCCTGTAATTGACATTTCATGAAGAACAGTGTCATTTGGCCAACTAGTGATGTATCGTGTTATGCGGAATTATTGGAATGATTTTAGTAATTTTTTTGTGCTCAAGGTTGTTTGGCTAACATGTGGGTAGCATGTAATCAATTTATTTTGGTCCGCATATGTATTGGGGAATTGATTCAATCGACACATCTTACACGGTTCATATTTTGCAAGTGTTTTTGAAGGCAACTTGTTGGTGAGATACATTGATGTTGCGGATATATATAAGAGTTTGGAAAGTTCATTTTATAATACTAGAGAGTATGCGGGTTGTGTGTATGTGCAATTGTGCATAATTTCATGTACACTATTGAAGGACTTTTACTCTGGATTGAATCAGTTTAGCAGAACAAAGCAGTGAGTCTCAAAGCAGAGAGATTGTTGTACTTTGTGCTTAAACCAAAACTATCCCACGAATTTGTAGATGCTATTTTATAGTTCATGTTCATGTATGTTACCTTTGTAACTCTTTTGTAAGTTAGTGAGCCTTCTGGGGCTGTAGCCCTTATTGTATTTGAGTAGTGAGCTCTAGGAAGTGAGATTGAATGCATGTGCATTCCTATGTAAACTTTTGACATACTTTTAACAGAGTATCATCTTACTATGGGTAGGATTGCCACCGTGGTTTTTCCCTTGACCAATTTTTCCATGTACAAAATCTTTGTGTTATGGTGGCATTTTTGTGTATGTTTTTCTTATGCTTATCTTTCTTGTTAATTTGCATTAAGTGGATTAAAGGACAGTTAAGGAAGATTAAAAATTGTAAAACACTGATTCCCCCCCTCTCAGTGTTCCTTGATTCCAACAAGAGGAGCAATTAGGAGTGTGATCAAAAGGAGTATAAGACATCACTAATTTTGAGAAACCAGGCCCCCAATCTTAGGATCTTAACTCACACAAGCACATGAAAGGACACATAAAACAAGTCAAAAACAAAAATGGCAAAGAAAGGTTAAAAAGATAAAAGACAAAAGACACGCAATACAAAAGCTAAAAACCAAAACAAGACATCAAGTCAACTAGTTGAAGAAACCTCGATAATCAAAATGTGTCAGCCACTAATATCATTCTTGAAATGCCATTATAAGAACACAAACAATCATATAAAAAGAGAAAGAGCATGCATCAAACTATGAACCATAGATAGCAAAGCTATGATCTCATGGAGAGAAGAAAGGGCAAACATGAATATCACAGTCTAGCTATGTTTTTCTAGGTAATCCATGAGAGGAAGAGAAAGAGAGGACATGGATATCACAAGCTAGTTGTGTTTTTCTAGGTGATCCATGTTGGGGAGGAGAGTAGGAATAGTCTAACTATGTTATTCTAGTTCCACTCATCTTTCTGTGTGTGCGATTGCCTAGTTTTAGGAGTTAAGCACCTCATATAAGAGTTAGTTTTCTCTAGTTTCGGGCATGCAACAACTTGTATAAGACATGAAATGAAAATGCAAATGTGTGTCCGGTTTTAAGAATGAAGCATCTCATATAAGAGTTTGTTTTCTTTGGTTTTGAGAATGAATACCCTGTTTAAGACATGCAAATATATAATATGGTACAAAGAGGGCACAATATGTATGCTCCCCCCCCTTAAGATGTCAACATAACCCTATGTTGATGTCTTAAGGAATCTAGAAACAACTGTACACACCTTCAACAACAAGGAGTTATCCTTTTAGGCAACATTGTTCATAAATCCAATCTAAAGAGGCAATACTCTTACAAACAAGGATATGATAGTTGAAAAAGAGATATCTTGCAACAAGTGTAAAGAGAATCCTTGGAGGATAAGAGATATTTGCTCAAAATAAATCTACCTCCAAGAGGAGATTTTGAACAAACATAACATCATCAAATAAAAGAGAGGAAGGAGAACAAGAATTCTTACCTTTCCCCTATTGCTAAGTGAAAGAGATTCTCAATGAATGATGATACACTTTTGACCCAAAGTGAAGGGTTTGTTTATAATAGATGAAAATGGCCAAGTGTAGAAGAGGTTGTAATCAAGGATACACACGTCTTACACAAGAGATAATCTTTGAGAAAATAACAAATTCACACAAGGAATGACATCATATCATAAGCAAACACCACTCAAAAAAGGAAAAGTGTATCCTTAGAAAGGATAGGAAAGATAAAGGCTCCCCAAGCATAGGGACAATGAGAAGGATTACACAACCTCCAAAGAGAAATTATTCATAAATCATTAGTGAGAGGAAAGAGAGAGAAAATTATTCTTGATCCCCAAGCATAGAGACAAGAATAGATAGACTATTATGTTGTTCACCAAGTATGATTGCACCTAAAATTGTACTACCATGAATGATAATGATCCCCCAATGGGTAAGCTAACAATGTAACATATTGAGAAGCAACATAATAGGAACTTGAATTTTATTTGAAATGATTATAAGAAATATGCCATTCATTGTCACATGTTACTTCTATGATACCTAAATTGATATATTGTTGTATTTTAGTTTGCAGTTCTTGACATTCATTAGTAAAATGGTCATGGATTTGATGATACTTGCAAATAAGACATGAGTTCACTAGACAATAAGGGAGAAGATGTTGACAAACCTTTGGAAGCCTAGATTCTCTTTAGAAAAGTGTGATGTAGATTTATCATGACCATAAAAACTTTGTTGTACACATCCCAAACTATTCCCATTGCATCCATGTGTAGATGTTGAAATTTCTAGAGGAGATGGATCATTCTTAGTATCAAAGTCTAAAGAACCCCCATCATTATCAAGACATGTGTTGGAAGGAGAAGAAACCTAGATAAATGACACACAAGGTTCCTTCAACGATTCATTTTTAAATTAAGGGATCTTATACCCATTAAAGGAGGGTGTAAAGTCTAATGTACCCCAATTCCTTGCTAAGTGCATGCCATTGATAGGAGATTGTGTTGTTGAAGGAATCATTGTATTAAAGGGGGAAATATATCGCACTTCATCATGAGTGAAATTATATAGATTAGTATCACCCTTTATTGTGTGAAGTTCATTGTTATATATGAATTTGATTGTACGATGAAGGGTAGAAGGAAATAATTTCATAGCATGAATCCATGATCTACCCAGAAGGAGGTTATAATTAAGATGGTTGGGCATGACATGAATAGGAGTAGGTAAAGTCTTGGGTCCTACCATAGGGGATTCACTTAGTGAACCTGGGTTATATCACATGTGTTCATGACATACTAAATAATCCCCTTTTAATTTTTTTTTTCCCTAAAATCCTTTTTTTCCACCCCCTCTCAATACACAACCTGAATTAAAAGCCCCCTATTTTTGCCAAATATTGTATTTTTTCATAGCCTGAATAAACCCTTCCTATTTTGACTAATAAGCAATATATTGTACCCTCATTTTTGGGATATTAAACTCCCCAATATGAACACACGTGATATGATATTGCCTAGCTAGTGATGCCCCTGTGGTTCCTACTTTAATAGGTAAGATGACTATACCAAGTGACTCTCTAGGAACATTATCAAATCCACAAACATTAAGAGTGTCAAGTTGAATAGAAAAATAATCCCAATTTATGTTATCTAATAAGTCAGCACAACTGGCTCTGTGTGAGTTTCCATGAAGTTCTGGGTGTGCATATGTTTGTCGCAGTTAATGGAAATTCTTTGAAATCTTTATTTAGTCTTGGTCTTTTCCTATTTTCATTTTTGTTGAGTGTTGTCATGGTCTAGGTGACCCTATTGACATGTTTCTTGAGCATTTTCATTCAAGTTTAGGATTTTAATTTTTAAGTAAAAATTTAAATTTTTCGTCTGTATTTTTGTTTGCACTAAATCAACAGAACCATTTTCTTAGGGTTTGCTTGCATGACCCTAGGCTATGTATGCGTGACCCTACGTCACACATGCATGAACCTAGGAAGTCACGGATGATGTTTCAGGTTTATTTGAGCTAACCTGCATCTTAATTGTGTTAACCAGTATTGCATAGGTGTGGTTCTGCACCTCAGAAGTATTGTACTACACTGACAAAAGTGCTAACCTAGAGAACAAAAGAGTTGTTATGCTATATTTTAATTGTTTAGCCAATTTTGCTAAGATTTGATTGATTCTTTCCGTACAGTCCATATCAGAGGCTTTCTTTTGATGTTGTTTCATGGTTTCAGACTTACTTTATGCTCATAATTTAGATTGAGCTTGTTTTATGATTTTTTTAGGTCTTGATCTTGTGAATTTTGGATACCTCTCATGTGAGATGGTCATGAGAGAAAGTTGCCTTTGTATTTTGCATCCAACAAGTGTAAGGTCTTGTTGTGACTATGTTCTGGTTGAGTAGGAGCTGATTGATGTCTTTTTTGTTTGGACTTGATTCTATTTCTTGCCAAGAGGTCTCTTTGGTTGTTTCTTGTAATGATGAGACACAACTTCATGCTCTTTCTTCATGAATTTGTGTATGTATGTGTGATCAGCATGCTGTGAGTTTATTTCAGAATTGTGTAATTGATCTCTAGGACCTCTTGGGTATGTTTTTTGTTATGGGTTCATGATAGGGGGAGTGGGCTGCCTTTGTGATGACCAAGGTCATGAGAGATAGGATCTCATGAGGTTCCTTGTAAGGATGCATAAAAGTCTAGAACACCAGGGCACAAGGTAGTTTTCCTTCCATTGTAAACAAGTGATAACCATAAAATGACCATGGGATGGGTAGATAGTTAATTTACAAGATAATTAATTGGTTGTGCCTCATGGCCTAGTCCTAGGGAGGATGTTTTAGGATAGGCATGAGAAGGCTATGAAGAGGGTAAGCTAATCTCCCTTAGTCTCTCATAGGTTGAGATGGTTCTACATGTCCATCATGCTAGTGCCTTGTTATGTTGTTATGTGGATGGCATGTGATGACACTCCACTCCTTCATATGTCCCCTCTTAATTGGTTATTTGCATTCTTTCCTTGGTTTTATTATTTAGCCTCTGGGAGTATTTGATTCTTGGTTGTGTATGCTCATGTATGAGATTCATTGTCTTAGTCATGCGTTGGTATTAAGTGTCAACCTTTAGATCTAGAGTGTGCGTTGGGACCTAGCATCATCTCCTAGCACGAGGGGTGGTTCCTTGTAGGTTCCACATTGGTCGGGTGGTTGGTTCTTTTTACTATTGGGGTTTTTCCATTGCTTGATGGTGTTCTTGTTTTGATGCATGGAGTGGATCTTCATCATGATGGCTTATGGATTTTATAGCAGTAGATATTTGTAATAGACTTGTGATGATTAGAGCATCTTTCTTTGTATAGATCATCGATGTATATGGAGATATGATGTAATCCTTGTATTAGAGTTTAGGAGAACATTTATACTTGTATTAGAGAGCCATGCTCATGTTGTAAGAAATTTATGAGAATATGTAAAGGGGCTGCCCTTATTCTAAAATAAGGTCATGTTATGTAAGAAATGAATGATTATGTTCTTTAAGCATTAAAAGAGATTCTTGGATGTTTTCATTATGTTATGTTCTATGTTGTTAGTAGATTTAGACAATGCAATGGAATGTATGCTTATAAACATGCATAAACATGGAAAGTACATCATGAATATATGATCAATGAGACAAAAAAAACAAGTCTGAAATCATAACATAGTAGATTAGTAAACAAAACTTGCAACATGAACCTATACACCAAATGGGAAAGTAAACAAGAAATGTGGCTGAAAACTAGACCTTGGTATTTGAAGATAGAACTCATTTGGATGGCATAAATGGATACAATAATCATGATTAGATGGCTGCAACAAACCATTACATGTGTAGGAAATGCTCATAACATCCTAGTTGCATTAGCTAGTAGTAATTACACATTCCTTGGTGGCGTATGTGGTTTGTCATGTCTCATAGCTTATGCATTATGTTTAGGAAAGTAATATAGATGTTATAATATTAATAGTAAAGTCTCATATGTGGTGTGTATTGATAGGAAGTACATGCATCTCATCATATGTGTCATGTAGAGGATTTAGAGTAATGGATAGTATATGTGGATATGCACCTAGATAACATGCCCTTATTAAGCATGCATTAGGATATGAATTATCATGTAGATGCATTTGGATAAAAGGGAAATAGGAATATTTAGAATTGGTGTTTAAAATGAACCTTAATTAAGGGGGGGTTGAATTGCATTTTATCATGAGGATTTAGGTAGGCATGAAAATGCATCATGCAGGATATCTATGTGTAAATGTATATGTATTTATGAGGATTAATGAATGTCATGTATTGCATAGTTGTCTTGAGAGATACTAGTAGATTAGTATGCATTCATGATCATGTAGTGTAAGGTTTGTAAGAGGCATCTAGTCAAAAGGAATTATGCATATGCATGTTAATAATGATAAAATAGAGTTAACTCATGATAGCTTAAGAGAATGTTTAAATGGTTAATAATGCTTAGAGTAGGAATGGTTGGTAAATTAAGTAATGACGTTAATGTACCCTAGGGATTAATGTGGTATCGAGATTAATTTTGCTTGCGTGAGAACCTAATAGGGTAGACAACAAAATTAAATTTAGGCTCACAAAAGTTAAACACATTATAGGAACAAGACAAGTTAAGCTATATAAGCTTAAACAAAAAAAAAAGCCCGTTTAAGGTTAGTTTAGATGTAATTTCTCTAGGGTATTTTGGTGGGCATTATAGATTTCATCTTCTTCCTCCAAGGTATATTTATGGTTAAGACAAGCTTTAGGAGAGGAACAAACATAACTCATTAATTCTTCATCTCTACTGGGAAATAATAACTCAATGATGAATGAATAGTACCAAACCGGTACTGAGAGGGGGGGGAGTGAATCAGTACAGACAAAAACACACTCTTAAACCGGTTTGTCAGTAGACACTGTGCATTGACAAACAAACAATAACACCGGTCCTAAAATAGAGTACAACCGACAAAAACGAAAATAACTAAGACAAGCATAAACTGGTTGACACTTATCTTCTCATATAATCTAACACTTCATTTCCATTTCATCCTAATGCATGAACAGGTAATCTACCATCAAAGATATATATATAAGCAACTAGATCAACATGATTCACCGCTTGACAGAAAACAACATAGCATCACATGAAGAAGACATCACACATGACACACATATTTTTCATGTGGAAACCCAACTGGGAAAAACCACGGTGGGGATGAATACCCACAAGCTTGTTTTTGAACTCTTTAGAAGTCCGCTTTGTTAGGAGCCTTGTCCGGTTAAAGATTGATATAATAGGTTTTGTTAGGAACCGATCTTGTTAGGGATCACCCGGTTAAGGGATGGCTAGAATACCCGGTTAAGGGTTAAACCCTGTTAAAGGTTACCTTGTTAGAGGATTTCGAGAACTCAATGGTTTTGAGTCACCCTGTTAAAGGATTTACAGCAAGCCGCTTAAAGCTACCCTGTTAAGGGATTTTCCAACTATTGAGGTGGTTAGAGATCAACAGGTGTTACAATGATATGGTAACATCACTCAATGCCAATGCAGATCCGCTTAAGCTCCTCTTCACCTTCTGCACTTACACTCTACAGGTATCACTTCTCTCCTCTGGTCTGGCAAGATTCACATATCTCTTCTCTTGGATACACACACACAACTTTTTCCAACAACCTCAGAAAGAATCACAACATCGACCTTATAGGAAAACATATAGGTCGGTAGCATAAACCCTAAACCCTACACTTGTTCGGTTAAGGAATTCAAATGGTTCAATCCTGACCATTGAGCACATTGCATTAAATGCAACAGTCTTGATCCAATCTCAAGACATTCTCCATCGTTCGTTTTCCACTGATTTCTTGGCGGCTGATAACCCATCACATGTTATCACCGTTTACAGACTTCGCACATTCTCAAGGTAGATAGGAACAATCTCCTTCATGTAAGATCCTTCATGCACACAAGGCTTACGTGGCAACATGATCTATTCTTCGTTACCATGCTAACTCATCACACAAAGTCACTGGTTGAGCCACACAGGCTTGAAGCACTTCAACCGGTGGTCATAGAACGCTTCCATGTGTCGGTTCCCATAACCATATGCCAGTTCACCTTGAACAAACACACCGCCTCACTTTGGCACAAATGTCGGTTCACAGTGTTATACCGATTCTCTTGTTTTCATCATATTGACATCAATAACAACACATAATGTCATTATGTCCTCATACCGGTTCACATAATGCCAACAATCTCCCCCTTTGGCATTGATGGCAATATACAAAGATATCTCTCCGCTTCACATCTTCTCCTCATTTTCTACAAATATCTTCTCCACTTCACATCTTCTCCCCCTTTGACAATAATGCCAAAGTGGAGGCACAAGCTTCCCTGTTCCATTATGCTGCCCCCCCTGAGAAGTAGCATCCTTCAACACATCAATCCAAAAAAAAAATTGACTATGCAATACCTGACTGATGTGGAGCATATGCTTTTAGTTTGCCTCTTGAAGGGGCAACACCCCTAATTCACCTCTTAAGTACATAAATGTAGCCTTTGGGAGAGGCTTGGTGAATATGTCTGCTAACCGCTCCTTACTGGAAACATGTTCCAATGCAATCTCTTTGTTTTGAACCTTTTCCCTCAAGAAATGATACTTAAGCTCAAAGTTCTTGGTTCTAGAATGTAAAACCAGATTCTTGGAGATATTAATTGCACTAGTATTGTCACAAAATATACTTACTGGTTCAGATACAGGAACTTTGAAGCCATTTAATACATGCTTCATCCAAATTATCTTTGTGCAGTTCATGAAAGCTGCAACATACTCAGCTTCTACTGTAGACTGAGAGATACAAATCTGCTTCTTACTCATCCATGAGACCAGTCTACCACCGAGAAAGAATGCACCACTAATTGTGTTTTTACAGTCATCTACATTACCTGCCCAATCAGCATCTGTGTATACTTTTAAGTTGAAATCCTTGCTATGTGGATACCACAATCCATAATCAATAGTTCCCTTCAGATACCTAAGAATCCACTTGACTGCAACCAAGTGGGATTCTCTTGGGCTTCTCTGGAACCTTACAGTTATGCCAAATACACGTGCAATATATGGTCTGCTATGCATTACATAATGCAACTTACCAATCATTAATCAATATTCCTTCTCATCAACCAATGCTGAGTCATCCTCTTTGGATAGTTTGCAACCGGTCACCATCGGTGTACCAACCGGTTTGCTATCTTCCATGCCAAAGGTCTTCAACACCTCTTTGACATACTTGGACTGAGTGATAAAGATTCCATCTTTCATCTGCTGGATCTGCAGTCCAATGATGGACTTAATCTCCCCTATGAGTGACATCTCAAACTCTTTCTTCATCTCTTCTGCAAACTCATGAATCATCTTGTCATCTCCACCAAAGATAATGTCATCAACAAATACCACATAGATCAGGATCTAATCTCCTTTAGACTTCAAGTAGATATTGTTATCTTCACTTGTTCTCTCAAATCCAATCTTCACAAGATGGGAATGCAGACGTTCATACCATGCTCTAGGTGCCTGCTTTAGACCATATAAGGCTTTATATAGCCTACATACCATGTCACTGTCTTCAGATAGGGTAAACCCATCTGGTTGCTCTATGTAAACCTCCTCTTCAAGTACACCATTTAGGAATGCAGATTTTACATACATTTGATATACTTTGAAACCTTTAAAAGTTGCATATGCAAGAAGCATACGAACTCCTTCTAATCTAGCTACAGGAGCAAAGGTTTCTCCATAGTATTTTCCTTCTTCTTGGGCATATCCTTTGCACACCTTTTTGGCTTTGTTCCTAACCACTGTGCCATCCTCATGCAGCTTATTTCTGAAACCCCATTTGGTACCCATGACATTTTTATGCTCTGGTCTGGGTACCAAGGACCATGTACCATTTTTCTTTATCTGGTCAAGTTCCTCTTCCATTGCCTTGATCCAGTCTTCATCTTTATGTGCCTCTTTGAATGATTTAGGTTTAAATTCAGAGATCATACATGAGTTTTCTCTAACCTTTCTTCTTGTAAGGATTCTTGCATCCTTATCTCCTATGATCTGCTTAGGATCATGATTCAGCTTGACATACCGAGGAATGGTCTTGATATATTCCTCTTTCTTTTCTTCTTCATCCTCATCTCCATCAGTATCAGCATCTACATCTGTCGGTGTAGGAACACTATTACTGGTACTTGGTTGACTGACAACCGGTTTCCAGAAGGTTACAACCGGTTTATTTACCGCTTGCTCACTACCAGTTTCATCAGTTTTCTCAGAGGTTTCATCAACTCTTACATTGATGCTATCCATGATTCTCTGAGTCCTATTATTGAAACACTTGAGAGCTTTGCTCTTGGTGGAATACCCTAGGAATATTCCCTCATCACATTTCGCATCAAATTTGCTCTGGTGTTCACTCCTCTTGATGTAAAATTTGCTACCAAACACTTTAAATTAGCTAACCACAAGTGTCTTACCGGTCCAATACTCATAAGGAATTTTATCCTTACATTTCTTGATGAGTACCTGGTTCATTGTACAGATTGCAGTGCTCATTGCTTCTCTCCAAAAGGTGTGGGCTACCTTTCCTTGAATCAACATAGTTCTAGCTGCTTCAACCATAGTCCGGTTATTCCTCTCTGCTAGGCCATTCTGTTGTGGAGTCTGAGGATCAGACAGTTGCCTCTTGATGCCATGTTCTTCATAGTACTTATTGAATTCACCTAAAGTGAATTCCCCTCCTTGATTAGTTCTTAGGAACTTGATTCTTTTACCACTTTCCTTCTCTACTAATGCTCTGAAAGCTTTGAACTTTACAAAAGCTTTAGATTTATCTTTCAAGAATGTGACCCATATCATTCTTGAGCTGTCATCAGTGAGAATCATGAAGTACCTATCACCCTACACACTCCTAGTTTTCATAGGGCCACACAAATCAGTATGCACAAGATCAAGCAAATTGTCAACAGTGAAAGATTTACCTTTAAAGGTTGAGGAAGACATTTTCCCAAATTGACATTCTTTGCACAAGGTATTATTTGGTTTGCTTAGCATTGACAACCCTCTAACTGCCTTGATCTTACTAGCCTTCACAATGTTATCAAAGTTTACATGGCAGAGTCTCCTATACCATATCCAGCTATCATCAAGTTTATCCATAAGACATGTACTTATATTTGCATTCAACTGAAATAAGTTACCTTTGGTCTGCATGTCAGTGGCCACCAATTCACCATTCTTTCCTTTGATTCTGCATACTCCATTCTTGAATTCCAGAGTGAGACCACTGTCATTTAGCTAGGCAACACTCAGAAGATTGTGTCTGAGAACATCAACCCAATACACATTGTCAGCACTACTCTTTCCATTCAGAGAGATGGACCCTCTGCCTTTGATCATGCATGGTGCATCATTACCAAAGCGAACCACACCACCATCATACTCTTCCAAGGATAGAAACTTGCTCTGGTCACCAATCATATGGTGAGAACAACCACTGTCAATAATCCACTTATTGGAATTATTAAATTGAGAGACAAGAGCCTTCTTGTCTGACACATCTTCCTTGATAGCAACAAACACAATATCTTCATTTTCTTCATCTTCTGATTCCTCATGTGTGACACCTTCATCAACTGCCACAAAACAGTTTCTCTAGTTTCCTCCTTTGAATTTCTTTAATCTTTCCGGTTTGTCCTTGTTGTCATTATTAGGATAGTTTACAACAATATGTCCTATCCGGTTACAAGAAAAGAATTTCAAAGGAAGCTTACCTCTGTATTTGTCGGTTCCTTTAGGCAGTTTCCTGGCAAGGAGAGCTTCAAATGCCATCAGAATCTCCTCATCATCCATTTCTCTTCTCTGTCTTGGTTCACCACTCGTGCTAGCTTCTTTTCCTTTTCTGGATGGTACAATAGAAGCTTTAAAAGTTGATTCAGTCTTTTGAACACTGCCATCAAAGTTATTTAGCTCATAGGTTGTCAACTTTGCAATGATGGAGTCTAGGGATACCTTAGTCTTGTCTATTGATCTCAGCTTCTGAATAGCAGCAACCCTTATTGCATAGACCAGTAATAAGGATCTCATGACTTTGCTTACCACAGTGGAATCTTCCATTTTACCACCTACACTCTTGATATCTCCAACAATAGTTTTGATTCTTATTCCATACTGTTGAATGGTCTCACCTTCAACCATCCACATGTCTTCAAACTTCCCTCTAAGGCTTTCTTCCTTAGCTTGTTTTACATGCTCATCACCGCCATAGATATTTTCAAGAGTATCCCATACCTCTTTGGGATTTACCTTATCTTGGACATCAATAAACTCAATGTCAGATAAACTACTAATTAGGGCTTCCATGACTTGGTCGTTCTCTTGCATCTCTCTCTTTTGGTCATCGGTGAGAGTACTGGTAGGGACAACATAGGTATTCTCAACATAGCTCCAGTGTTGAGCACCCATGCTTCTGATGTATATCTTCATTCTTTCTTTCCATATACTGAAATTTTCTCTGTTAAACTTTGGACCTTCCCTCTTCATCATTAGACTGGGATCTTTACCTCAAGCGGTTAAGCTTATAACACAGAGGACCTGGAGGATGCTCTGATACCAATTGATAAATCAATGATGAATGAATAGTACCAAACTGGTACTGAGAGGGGGGGTGGTGAATCAGTACAGACAAAAACACACTCTTAAACCGATTTGTCAGTAGACACTATGCATTGACAGACAAATAGTAACATCAGTCCTAAAACATAGTACAACTGGCAAAACCCAGAATAACTGAGACAAGCATAAACTGCTTGACACTTATCTTCTAATATAATCTAACACTTCATTTCCATTTCATCCTAATGCGTGAACAGGTAATCTACCATCAAAGATATACATATAAGCAACTAGATCAACATGATTCATCGCTTGATAGAAAACAACATAGCATATGTGGAAACTCAACTGGGAAAAACCACGGTGGGGATGAATACCCACAAGCTTGTTTTTGAACTCTTTAGAAGTCTGCTCTGTTAGGAGCCTTGTCTTGTTAAAGACTGATATAATAGGTTTTGTAAGGAACCGATCCTATTAGGGATCACCCAGTTAAGGGATGGCTAGAATACCCGGTTAAGGGTTAAACCCTGTTAAAGGTTACCTTGTTAGAGGATTTTGAGAACTCAATGGTTTTGAGTCACCCTGTTAAAGGATTTACAACAAGTCGGTTAAAGCTACCCTGTTAAGGGATTTTCCAACTATAGAGGTGGTTAGAGATCAACAAGTATTACAATGATCTGGTAACAACACTCAATGCCAATGTAGATCCGCTTAATCTCCTCTTCACCTTCTGCACTTACACTCTGCAGGTATCACTTCTCTCCTCTAGTTTGGCAAGAATCACGTATCTCTTCTCTTGGATATACACACACAACTTTTGCCAACAACCTCAAAAAGAATCACAACATAGACCTTATAGGAAAAAAGATAGGTCGGTAGCATAATCCCTAAACCCTAAACCTGTTCGGTTAAGGAATTCAAATGGTTCAATCCTGACCATTGAACACATTGCATTAAATGCAACGGTCTTGATCCAATCTCAAGACATTCTCCATCGTTCATTTTCCACCAATTTCTTGGCGGCTGATAACCCATCAAACGTTATCATCATTTATAGACTTCGCACATTCCCGAGGTAGATAGGAATAATCTCCTTCATGCAAGATCCTTCACGCGCACAAGGCTTACATGGCAACATGATCTGTTCTTCATTACCATGCCAACTCATCACACAAAGTCACTAGTTGAGCCACATAGGCTTGAAGCACTTCAACTGGAAACCCTGAAGTAAAGACTACCAACCGGTAGTCATACAATGCTTCCATGTGCCAGTTCCCATAACCATATGCCGGTTCACCTTGAACAAACACACCGCTTCACTTTGGCACAAATGTCATTTCATAGTGTTATACTTGTTCTCTTTTCTTCATCATATTGACATCAATGACAACACATAATGTCATTATGTCCTCATACCGGTTCACATAATGCCGACAAGAAATTCATTGAAATGAAAAGAGGGTATGTTATCACTAGGAAAGGTAGTTACAATATAATCCTCTTGCACCAAATGATCCTAATGGGGGAGGTATATTTTAGGAGTAAGATGTACATTATTCTTCAAAGATTCATCTCTAGGAGGGAGATCTTTGAAAGCAGTGTTCATATTCTCTTCTTGCACAAATGTGCCCTCATTGCTCGAACCAATTTTGGGAGAGGGTAAATCATGGCTAAGAATGAAAGGGAGGACTAAGTTATCATCATATGCATGAAAGGGAACATCATGAACATCTTTAATATAACTTGAAATTGAACTAGAAAAAAAAGATAAGAACTCCATATGTACTTATGATCAAACAATAAACTCATATGTCATGTAACCAAAGTAACATTCACTCAATATATGCATTGAAATTATGAAATATCAAATCTAAAACACAATTTAACAATTATGCAACCCACAAATTAATTTTAGAAAATTAAATTAGGGTTTTTGTGAATTTAACCTCTAGATTTATATAATTTTTGAAAAAAAAAAAATTTATGAGTGGAAAAATAGAAAAGTAAAATGCACACAAATCAGATTTGAGAACACAAATAAGAAATAATGGTGTAACAAGTCAGGTTCATCAAAATGTAATGGTATAAAATTGGAATTAGGGTTTCAACAAACAAAACCACTAACTAGCCAAATTAACCATAAATTAAAAGAAGAGGGTAAATCCAATAGATCCAACTACAATTTGATTAGAAAAGTGGCTAAAAATACTAATTAGATTTACCAATTTTCTTGTGTAGGAGTCTCCTTCTTTCTAAGCTGAATTTGTAATGTAATTGTTGGTATTATGGATATGTTGCATTGGTTATGTCATTGATGTCAACACTTATCAACACTTATCCTTCTAGAGATCTTTGGTTATGTTCACCGACAAGTTCAGTGACTTATGCACAGTCACCGGTATTTGGTTCACCAACAAATTATATCATTCACTGGCACTGAGGATGACTTGTTATCATCTAGAGATCACTTGGCTATGCCGAAGACATGGTTTGGACACTTGGTCTTGGAGATTTGGTTATTGGTCTAATCGGGTCGACATATTTGCTTTTACCGAAAAATTGGTCTAGGCTATGGACTGACATGTGTTATCTATTCTAGATTAGCACGACACGTTATGGAGATGGTTTAATCAATTAAAATTGTTGTTGAGCTGACATGATGCATCACATCTTGACTTACTTATAATAGATTTTATTGTATTATTCTTAGTAAGCTGACCTACACATTTGGTCTTAGGTTTTGGTATATATGTAAGATCTCAACTATGAGATTAGTGTGGTGATATGTAATAAGGTATTATAAGTTTGTGATATTCGGTATATGCGAATATAAGTAGAGCTACTCACACAACCATCATTTGAAGATTCAAGAAAGGTTTGAAGAAGACAATCAGAGCTTAACCGGTACTAAATCCAGCATTGGAGATGCTACTTTGAGCAGTACATTATCATTGGATTTAATCATCCAATTGTAGTCGGTGTGAATCCTATTTTGTGATTGAGCAGTGAGCACTAGGCTACTGGCCTATCTGCATGTGCATACCCCATTTGTATACACATACTATCTGCAGTAGTATCATCTGATTGTGGGTAAGGCTTCCCACCGTGGTTTTTCCCCTTATAGGGTTTCCACATACAAATCTCTGTGTTATGTGTTGTGGATGTTGTTTCTCTTTCTGTTTCATGCATTAAGTTTCACTGATACTAATATTAGTTGTTAATCTACTTACCAACATCGAGTTTGGTTTACCAGTATTAAGTATCAAGTTTGGTTAAGTTGTATTTTGGTTGAAATTATTAGACAACTAATTCACCCCCCTTTCAGTTGCCTCCAGGTCCTAATAGTAATTGTAAATTTAGGGTAAAATGAGGGATAATTGAAGTGATTTGATAGAAACAGTAAGCTATGGATGACCCACAGAGCCATTGATCTGGATTTGGACAAAATAAAATGTCTAGAATCTGTCGAGTAAGTGCAAAAAAATGGTGATAAAAAAGGGGGGTATAAGTGGACATTTTTTTTTTGAAATCAGGTGAACCTGAACTTGGAGGCAAAATTTGAAAGTCATCCACTCAAGAGATGAAGATAATCAAAGAACAAATATTGTATTACTCAGAATCTAGTTTCCAAACTACTAAAAGTTTTCAAAACTAGATAAGATTAAGGGGGTCAAATCCTTCGCGAACGAAAAACAAACCCTTATTTTTTTTCTGAAAAACATAACATAGTGTCTGACATGCGCATCAAAAAAATAATAGTTAGATATAGTATTTTGACAAATCCTTTGGCAGAAAGATAATTAAGTGAGCACTAGAAGATTTGTATTTTTTTGTAATTTTTTGTTGAGTTATTTTTTTTAATGATTTTTCCAATCGAGCACATCCTGAAAATTAGGTACCTGTTCGTGCACGAAGCATAAGTTGCACTAAACAAATAGAAAATACAAATTGTTTTTTTAAAAAATGTAAAGAATCAAGTGCACTACAATAATATATAAAGTTTTTAAAATTTGGATAAGTATATCAAATTTTTAAAAAAACATGGTGCACCTATGTCCATGAGAACTATGTAGACATTGGTAAAAGAAATTCAATAATAATATGTTATTGTTGTTCAAATTTAAAAAAAAAAAATATGGTTAGAAAGATCTCAGAAGATGGGTGAAAATATGGTGGCAATTTTAGAAATACCCACTTGATGAAGTGTAAACCTGATGATGACAAAGTCGATAAACCAACTTGATAAAATAAAACATGACAAAAATGAAGGAAATGGAGAGAAAACAAAATTCCAAACTGTAGCTTTGTCATCTGGGCCTATTTCCAAGCCTAAACAGTCAAAAGCGCGTACGGGGTACTTATTTTATAAGTAGCGTGTACGTGCTATGTTTACTATAAACAGCGCGTACGCGCTATGCTTACTATAAATAGCGCGTACATGCTAAGTTTGTTTAAATTAAGTTTATCATATATGCTCTCCTAAGAAAATTGACTGATGGTGTGAGGCCTCACCTCGACTCAGTCTGACATTCAGTGGATTTTATATTTTAGATTATTATGGATATTTTATTTTGATGCATTTTGAGACTTAGAACTTATATGATTTCAGGATTTGGATAACATTTCTATGATTTGATGATTTACTTACATGCTTTATGAGATAGAACACTACATGATTATTAGATAGAATGATATTGCAATGATAGATGTCGTTATTGAATTTGCAGGACTTTACTCTGAATATAGAACTATGATGTATGTTTAGTTTATGTGAATTGGGATGAAAATTGCTTATGTGAAATTGTTTGATAAAAGATGTATTCAATCTGTGCAGATGAAAATTGTATGCAAGTAATGATGTGTATTGTTATATTATTGAATTATATTATATATGGATATTTCGAAGTACTAATGTGTAAATTGAGATGCGCAGGAAATTTACCATGTGACCATGGAAAATTACGGAGAATCAAACCTAGACTTATGTATGTTCGTAAAGCTAGGGTTTGTCTATTTGGAGAGACAACACCCCGTTTGTGTTGTATTTTATTCGTAACAGTATATGCTGCATGAGTGTTAAGTGTTATTTAATTTTATTGTGTAAAAGCCTCAAGAGACAATTTCATGTTTTATTTTTGTAAAAGTGTTTTATTTGTGTCACTTGACACGTGTGTATTTAAATTTAAATGTTTTATTTTGTCTCTTGGTGGGAAAGTGTTTAATTATAGTTTTATTAATAAATTAATGTGTTGTCATAAATACTTTGGGAATATAATATTTGGAGTGGTCAACTTATGTTTGACCCGAAAATAAACTTCAGAGGGGTTTAAAATGGGTTAAATGAACACCTAGGGGTAGTTTAATAGGGTTTCCTAAAGCCCATAAGGTATACCTAGGGGTTAGGGGTAATTTTAGGCAAGTTTCTACTTTATAATGATCTTTTTAATGCTTTAAAAATTGGTTTTTTTGAGTTGAGCGAAAATTGAAAATTGAAGTTAAATCAAATCAAGATTTTTCCTTTTGGAAGGAGAGTCTTTTTGCATTTTGCTTTCTTTCTTCTTTTTGTCTTTTTTAGAATCCTGTGAGAACTCAGAGAGTGAGCTTCTTAAGGAAGATTTTTGGGAATAGCAGGGTAATCACCCACTCTCCATTTTTGGAGACAGAAGAAAATTTGGAAAGAAAATAATGTTATGGAATAGAGAAATTGAATAAGGGTAGAAGGAAAAAGATTTGTGGATTGGGCAGCTCTTCATCAGATATCATAATAACCTTTGGGCAGATTAAGGTTGGTTTCAATTATTATTTGTAATGTCTTCTTCTTGTTTATGTATGGAAGTTGTTTGTATAAGAAATCTGTGTTCTTGAAAGTTTATGTTTGAAAAACTCTTGGTATTTTTGCTTTATGAAAATGTTGTGTTTTGGGAGTTTTCTCAAGATCTCTTACTCTTGGGAGAGAAGAGGATCTTGAGGGTGGTAGCAGTGACAGCCCTCGAGTGAGAGACTCTCTTTTGAGAGCGATCACAAGGGATCTTTGTGTGACCCTTGCTGCATGGCCTGTTTGTGCAATGGGGGTCATAAGGAGGGATATAAGGCTAGAATGCCTTTGGGGGGCATAAGGAATAAGGGGTTGAGATTCTTGATATTTTTATTGTGCCATGAGGTGGCTTCTTGTTTATTTCATACTTGTAGTTCTCCTCAGGGTATTGGTCCACTACCACCCTTTGAAAATATTCGTCACTAGAGTGTGGTGCTGTGAAAGCCAAGTTGGGAATGTGTCTGAAAAGAATCTGTATGCAATGCTTTCTATGTGTTTGCCTGTTTGTTACCCGTCTAGGAATTGGTTCTCCGAGCTCGGGGGTGGCTACCAGTTAGCCTAGGCTGGGAGGTGAGCACTCCGTGGTCATATTTGTGTTTTCTATTATGCAGGAAAATTAGAGGAAAGAGAATAGGAACCATGAAAAGACATTGAAGATTATTATGGAAGATACTTAAATTCAATTGCAGATGTTTGTTTAAAGTTGTTATAGAAATATGCCTCATTCATAGTAAGGAGAAGCAAGTTGTAATTTGTGAAAGTAGACTTGAAGTTTTATTGTTGTGACTATTCAGAGAAACATCCTGTAAATTGGTAGAATATCTTAGAGTTGTTTTAAAAAAAAAAAGAAAAGCTTGTTTATTTCTACTTCCGGTTGATGGTAAAATTTAAAGTTATTTTGTGTTGCATGCAAAAGCTTCTTGTGTTTTGGAAAGAAATAAAGGAATAGATTTCAATTAAATTTTATCTGTATTTTTACTTG